>NC_092149.1:90201903-90347485 GCF_045791955.1 Oncorhynchus clarkii lewisi
AGTAGATCTAGCTGGTCTGTCATAATATAATAGAAACAGTAGATCTAGCTCGTCAGTCACAATATAATAGAGAAAGTAGATCTAGCTGCTCTGTCATAATATAATAAAGACAGTAGATCTAGATGTGCTGTCATAATATATCAGAGACAGTAGATCTAGCTGGACTGTCATAATATATTAGAGACATAGAAACAGTAGATCTAGCTGGTCTGTCATAATATAATAAAAACAGTAGATCTAGCTGGTCTGTAAAAATATAATAGAGACATAGAGACAGTAGATCTTGCTGGACTGTCATAATATAATAGAGACAGTAGATATAGCTGGTCTAACATAATAGAGACAGTAGATACAGCTGATCTGTCATAATATAATAGAGACAGTAGATCTAGCTGGTCTGGCATAATACAATAGAGACAGTAGATCTAGCTGGTCTGTCATAATACAATAGAGACAGTAGATCTAGCTGGTCTGTCATAATATAACAGAGACAGTAGATCTAGCTGGTCTGTCATAATATAATAGAGGCAGTAGATCTAGCTGCTCTGTCATAATTGAATAGAGACAGTAGATCTAGCTGGTCTGTCAAAATATAATAGAGACAGTATATCTAGATGCTCTGTAATAATATAATAGAGACATAGAGACAGTAGATCTTGCTGGACTGTCATAATATAATAGAGACAGTAGATATAGCTGGTCTAACATAATAGAGACATTAGATACAGCTGATCTGTCATAATATAATAGAGACAGTAGATCTAGCTGGTCTGTCATAATACAATAGAGACAGTAGATCTAGCTGGTCTGTCATAATACAATAGAGACAGTAGATCTAGCTGGTCTGTCATAATACAATAGAGACCGTAGATCTAGCTGGTCTGTCATAATATAATAGAGACAGTATATCTAGATGCTCTGTAATAATATAATAGAGACAGTAGATCTAGCTGGACTGTCATAATATATTAGAGACAGTAGATATAGCTGGTCTAACATAATAGAGACAGTAGATACAGCTGATCTGTCATAATATAATAGAGACAGTAGGTCTAGCTGTTTTGTCATAATATATTAAAGACAGTAGATCTAGCTGGACTGTCATAATATATTAAAGACAATAGATTTAGCTGCTCTGTCATAATATAATAAAGACAGTAGATCTAGCTGCTCTGTCATAATATATCAGAGACAGTAGATCTAGCTGGACTGTCATAATATATTAGAGACATAGAAACAGTAGATCTATCTGGTCTGTCATAATATAATAAAGACAGTAGATCTAGCTGGTCTGTCATAATATAATAGAGACATAGAGACAGTAAGTCTAGCTGGTCTGTCATAATACAATAGAGACAGTAGATATAGCTGGTCTGTCATAATATATTAGAGACAGTAGATCTAGCTGGTCTGTCATAATACAATAGAGACAGTAGATCTAGCTGGTCTGTCATAATACAATAGAGACAGTAGATCTAGCTGGTCTGTCATAATACAATAGAGACCGTAGATATAGCTGGTCTGTCACAATATAATAGAGACAGTAGATCTAGCTGGTCTGTCATAATATAATAGAGACATAGAGACAGTAGATGTAGCTGTTCGGTCATATTATAATAGACGCAGTAAATCTAGCTGGTCTGTCATAATATAATAGAAACAGTAGATCTAGCTGGTCTGTCATAATATAATAGAAACAGTAGATCTAGCTGGTCTGTCATAATATAAGAGACAGTAGATCTAGCTGGTCTGTCACAATATAATAGAGAAAGTAGATTAAGCTGGTCTTCAATAATATAATAGAGACAGTAGATGTAGCTGGTCTGTCATAATATAATAGAGACAGTAGATCTAGCTGCTCTGTCATAATATAATAAAGACAGTAGATCTAGCTGGTCTGTCATAATATATTAGAGACTGTAGATCTAGCTGGACTGTCATAATATAACAGAGACAATAGATCTAGCTGGTCTGTCATAATATAATAGAGACAGTAGATCTAGCTGGTCTGTCAAAATATAATAGAGACAGTATATCTAGATGCTCTGTAATAATATAATAGAGACATAGAGACAGTAGATCTTGCTGGACTGTCATAATATAATAGAGACAGTAGATATAGCTGGTCTAACATAATAGAGACAGTATATATAGTTGATCTGTCATAATATAATAGAGACAGTAGGTCTAGCTGTTCTGTCATAATATATTAGAGACAGTAGATCTAGCTGGACTGTCATAATATATTAAAGACAATAGATGTAGCTGCTCTGTCATAATATAATAAAGACAGTAGATCTAGCTGCTCTGTCATAATATATCAGAGAGAGTAGATCTAGCTGGACTGTCATAATATATTAGAGACATAGAAACAATAGATCTATCTTGTCTGTCATAATATAATAAAGACAGTAGATCTAGCTGGTCTGTCATAATATAATAGAGACATAGAGACAGTAAGTCTAGCTGGTCTGTCATATTATATTAGAGACAGTAGATCTAGCTGGTCTGTCATAATATCTTAGAGACAGTAGATCTAGCTGGACTGTCATAATATAACAGACAGTAGATCTAGCTGGTCTGTCATAATATAATAGAGGCAGTAGATCTAGCTGGTCTGTCAAAATATAATAGAGACAGTATATCTAGATGCTCTGTAATAATATAATAGAGACATAGAGACAGTAGATCTTGCTGGACTGTCATAATATAATAGAGACAGTAGATATAGCTGGTCTAACATAATAGAGACAGTAGATACAGCTGATCTGTCATAATATAATAGAGACAGTAGGTCTAGCTGGTCTGTCATAATATATTAGAGACAGTAGATCTAGCTGGACTGTCATAATATAATAGAGACAGTAGATCTAGCTGGTCTGTCATAATATAATAGAGACAGAGACACTAGATGTAGCTGGTCGGTCATATTATAATAGACACAGTAGCTCTAGCTGGTCTGTCATAATATAATAGAAACAGTAGATCTAGCTGGTCTGTCATAATATAATAGAGAAAGTAGATCTAGCTGCTCTGTCATAATATAATAAAGACAGTAGATCTAGGTGCTCTGTCATAATATATCAGAGACAGTAGATCTAGCTGGACTGTCATAATATATTAGAGACATAGAAACATTAGATCTAGCTGGTCTGTCATAATATAATAAAAACAGTAGATCTAGCTGGTCTGTCATAATATAATAGAGACATAGAGACAGTAGATGTAGCTGGTCTGTCATAATATATTAGAGACAGTAGATCTAGCTGTTCTGTCATAATATAATAGAAACAGTAGATCTAGCTGGTCTGTCAAAATATAATAGAGACATAGAGACAGTAGATGTAGCTGGTCTGTCATAATATATTAGAGACAGTAGATCTAGCTGGACTGTCATAATATAATAGAGACAGTAGATCTAGCTGGTCTGTCATAACACAATAGAGACAGTAGATCTAGCTCGTCAGTCACAATATAATAGAGAAAGTAGATCTAGCTGCTCTGTCATAATATAATAAAGACAGTAGATCTAGGTGTGCTGTCATAATATATCAGAGACAGTAGATCTAGCTGGACTGTCATAATATATTAGAGACATAGAAACAGTAGATCTAGCTGGTCTGTCATAATATAATAAAAACAGTAGGTCTAGCTGGTCTGTCATAATATATTAGAGACAGTAGATCTAGCTGGACTGTCATAATATAATAGAGACAGTAGCTCTAGCTGGTCTGTCATAATATAATAGAAACAGTAGATCTAGCTGGTCTGTCATAATATAATAGAGAAAGTAGATCTAGCTGCTCTGTCATAATATAATAAAGACAGTAGATCTAGGTGCTCTGTCATAATATATCAGAGACAGTAGATCTAGCTGGACTGTCATAATATATTAGAGACATAGAAACATTAGATCTAGCTGGTCTGTCATAATATAATAAAAACAGTAGATCTAGCTGGTCTGTCATAATATAATAGAGACATAGAGACAGTAGATGTAGCTGGTCTGTCATAATATATTAGAGACAGTAGATCTAGCTGTTCTGTCATAATATAATAGAAACAGTAGATCTAGCTGGTCTGTCAAAATATAATAGAGACATAGAGACAGTAGATGTAGCTGGTCTGTCATAATATATTAGAGACAGTAGATCTAGCTGGACTGTCATAATATAATAGAGACAGTAGATCTAGCTGGTCTGTCATAACACAATAGAGACAGTAGATCTAGCTCGTCAGTCACAATATAATAGAGAAAGTAGATCTAGCTGCTCTGTCATAATATAATAAAGACAGTAGATCTAGGTGTGCTGTCATAATATATCAGAGACAGTAGATCTAGCTGGACTGTCATAATATATTAGAGACATAGAAACAGTAGATCTAGCTGGTCTGTCATAATATAATAAAAACAGTAGATCTAGCTGGTCTGTAAAAATATAATAGAGACATAGAGACAGTAGATCTTGCTGGACTGTCATAATATAATAGAGACAGTAGATCTTGCTGGTCTAACATAATAGAGACAGTAGATACAGCTGATCTGTCATAATATAATAGAGACAGTAGATCTAGCTGGTCTGGCATAATACAATAGAGACAGTAGATCTAGCTGGTCTGTCATAATATATTAGAGACAGTAGATCTAGCTGGTCTGTCATAATACAATAGAGACAGTAGATCTAGCTGGTCTGTCATAATACAATAGAGACAGTAGATCTAGCTGGTCTGTCATAATACAATAGAGACCGTAGATATAGCTGGTCTGTCACAATATAATAGAGACAGTACATCTAGCTGGTCTGTCATAATATAATAGAGACATAGAGACAGTAGATGTAGCTGTTCGGTCATATTATAATAGACACAGTAAATCTAGCTGGTCTGTCATAATATAATAGAAACAGTAGATCTAGCTGGTCTGTCATAATATAATAGAAACAGTAGATCTAGCTCGTCAGTCACAATATAATAGAGGAAGTAGATCTAGCTGCTCTGTCATAATATAATAAAGACAGTAGATCTAGATGTGCTGTCATAATATATCAGAGACAGTAGATCTAGCTGGACTGTCATAATATATTAGAGACATAGAAACAGTAGATCTAGCTGGTCTGTCATAATATAATAAAAACAGTAGATCTAGCTGGTCTGTAAAAATATAATAGAGACATAGAGACAGTAGATCTTGCTGGACTGTCATAATATAATAGAGACAGTAGATATAGCTGGTCTAACATAATAGAGACAGTAGATACAGCTGATCTGTCATAATATAATAGAGACAGTAGATCTAGCTGGTCTGGCATAATACAATAGAGACAGTAGATCTAGCTGGTCTGTCATAATACAATAGAGACAGTAGATCTAGCTGGTCTGTCATAATATAACAGAGACAGTAGATCTAGCTGGTCTGTCATAATATAATAGAGGCAGTAGATCTAGCTGCTCTGTCATAATTGAATAGAGACAGTAGATCTAGCTGGTCTGTCAAAATATAATAGAGACAGTATATCTAGATGCTCTGTAATAATATAATAGAGACATAGAGACAGTAGATCTTGCTGGACTGTCATAATATAATAGAGACAGTAGATATAGCTGGTCTAACATAATAGAGACATTAGATACAGCTGATCTGTCATAATATAATAGAGACAGTAGATCTAGCTGGTCTGTCATAATACAATAGAGACAGTAGATCTAGCTGGTCTGTCATAATACAATAGAGACAGTAGATCTAGCTGGTCTGTCATAATACAATAGAGACCGTAGATCTAGCTGGTCTGTCATAATATAATAGAGACAGTATATCTAGATGCTCTGTAATAATATAATAGAGACAGTAGATCTAGCTGGACTGTCATAATATATTAGAGACAGTAGATATAGCTGGTCTAACATAATAGAGACAGTAGATACAGCTGATCTGTCATAATATAATAGAGACAGTAGGTCTAGCTGTTTTGTCATAATATATTAAAGACAGTAGATCTAGCTGGACTGTCATAATATATTAAAGACAATAGATTTAGCTGCTCTGTCATAATATAATAAAGACAGTAGATCTAGCTGCTCTGTCATAATATATCAGAGACAGTAGATCTAGCTGGACTGTCATAATATATTAGAGACATAGAAACAGTAGATCTATCTGGTCTGTCATAATATAATAAAGACAGTAGATCTAGCTGGTCTGTCATAATATAATAGAGACATAGAGACAGTAAGTCTAGCTGGTCTGTCATAATACAATAGAGACAGTAGATATAGCTGGTCTGTCATAATATAATAAAGACAGTAGATCTAGCTGGTCTGTCATAATATCTTAGAGACCGTAGATCTAGCTGGTATGTCATAATATAATAGAGGCAGTAGATCTAGCTTCTCTGTCATAATTGAATCGAGACAGTAGATCTAGCTGGTCTGTCAAAATATAATAGAGACAGTATATCTAGATGCTCTGTAATAACATATTAGAGACATAGATCTTGCTGGACTGTCATAATATAATAGAGACAGTAGATATAGCTGGTCTAACATAATAGAGACAGTAGATACAGCTGATCTGTCATAATATAATAGAGACAGTAGATCTAGCTGGTCTGTCATAATACAATAGAGACAGTAGATCTAGCTGGTCTGTCATAATATATTAGAGACAGTAGATCTAGCTGGTCTGTCATAATATAATAGAGACAGTAGATCTAGCTGGTCTGTCATAATACCATAGAGAAAGTAGATCTAGCTGGTCTGTCATAATACAATAGAGACCGTAGATCTAGCTGGTCTGTCACAATATAATAGAGACAGTAGATCTAGCTGGTCTGTCATAATATAACAGAGACAGTAGATCTAGCTGGTCTGTCATAATATAATAGAGGCAGTAGATCTAGCTGCTCTGTCATAATTGAATAGAGACAGTAGATCTAGCTGGTCTGTCAAAATATAATAGAGACAGTATATCTAGATGCTCTGTAATAATATAATAGAGACATAGAGACAGTAGATCTTGCTGGACTGTCATAATATAATAGAGACAGTAGATATAGCTGGTCTAACATAATAGAGACATTAGATACAGCTGATCTGTCATAATATAATAGAGACAGTAGATCTAGCTGGTCTGTCATAATACAATAGAGACAGTAGATCTAGCTGGTCTTTCATAACACAATAGAGACAGTAGATCTAGCTGTTCTGTCATAATACAATAGAGACATAGAGACAGTAGATCTAGCTGGTCTGTCATAATACAATAGAGACAGTAGATCTAGCTGGTCTGTCATAATACAATAGAGACAGTAGATCTAGCTGGTCTGTCATAATACAATAGAGACCGTAGATCTAGCTGGTCTGTCATAATATAATAGAGACAGTATATCTAGATGCTCTGTAATAATATAATAGAGACATAGAGACAGTAGATCTTGCTGGACTGTCATAATATAATAGAGACAGTAGATATAGCTGGTCTAACATAATAGAGACAGTAGATACAGCTGATCTGTCATAATATAATAGAGACAGTAGGTCTAGTTGTTTTGTCATAATATATTAGAGACAGTAGATCTAGCTGGACTGTCATAATATATTAAAGACAATAGATTTAGCTGCTCTGTCATAATATAATAAAGACAGTAGATCTAGCTGCTCTGTCATAATATATCAGAGACAGTAGATCTAGCTGGACTGTCATAATATATTAGAGACATAGAAACAGTAGATCTATCTGGTCTGTCATAATATAATAAAGACAGTAGATCTAGCTGGTCTGTCATAATATAATAGAGACATAGAGACAGTAAGTCTAGCTGGTCTGTCATAATACAATAGAGACAGTAGATATAGCTGGTCTGTCATAATATAATAAAGACAGTAGATCTAGCTGGTCTGTCATAATATCTTAGAGACAGTAGATCTAGCTGGTATGTCATAATATAATAGAGGCAGTAGATCTAGCTTCTCTGTCATAATTGAATCGAGACAGTAGATCTAGCTGGTCTGTCAAAATATAATAGAGACAGTATATCTAGATGCTCTGTAATAACATATTAGAGACATAGAGACAGTAGATCTTGCTGGACTGTCATAATATAATAGAGACAGTAGATATAGCTGGTCTAACATAATAGAGACAGTAGATACAGCTGATCTGTCATAATATAATAGAGACAGTAGATCTAGCTGGTCTGTCATAATACAATAGAGACAGTAGATCTAGCTGGTCTGTCATAATATATTAGAGACAGTAGATCTAGCTGGTCTGTCATAATATAATAGAGACAGTAGATCTAGCTGGTCTGTCATAATACAATAGAGAAAGTAGATCTAGCTGGTCTGTCATAATACAATAGAGACCGTAGATCTAGCTGGTCTGTCACAATATAATAGAGACAGTAGATCTAGCTGGTCTGTCATAATATAACAGAGACAGTAGATCTAGCTGGTCTGTCATAATATAATAGAGGCAGTAGATCTAGCTGCTCTGTCATAATTGAATAGAGACAGTAGATCTAGCTGGTCTGTCAAAATATAATAGAGACAGTATATCTAGATGCTCTGTAATAATATAATAGAGACATAGAGACAGTAGATCTTGCTGGACTGTCATAATATAATAGAGACAGTAGATATAGCTGGTCTAACATAATAGAGACAGTAGATACAGCTGATATGTCATAATATAATAGAGACAGTAGATCTAGCTGGTCTGTCATAATACAATAGAGACAGTAGATCTAGCTGGTCTGTCATAATATATTAGAGACAGTAGATCTAGCTGGTCTGTCATAATACAATAGAGACAGTAGATCTAGCTGGTCTGTCACAATATAATAGAGACAGTAGATCTAGCTGGTCTGTCATAATATAATAGAGACATAGAGACAGTAGATGTAGCTGTTCGGTCATATTATAATAGACACAGTAAATCTAGCTGGTCTGTCATAATATAATAGAAACAGTAGATCTAGCTGGTCTGTCATAATATAATAGAAACAGTAGATCTAGCTGGTCTGTCATAATATAAGAGACAGTAGATCTAGCTGGTCTGTCACAATATAATAGAGAAAGTAGATTAAGCTGGTCTTCAATAATATAATAGAGACAGTAGATGTAGCTGGTCTGTCATAATATAATAGAGACAGTAGATCTAGCTGCTCTGTCATAATATAATAAAGACAGTAGATCTAGCTGGTCTGTCATAATATATTAGAGACAGTAGATCTAGCTGGACTGTCATAATATAACAGAGACAATAGATCTAGCTGGTCTGTCATAATATAATAGAGACAGTAGATCTAGCTGGTATGTCAAAATATAATAGAGACAGTATATCTAGATGCTCTGTAATAATATAATAGAGACATAGAGACAGTAGATCTTGCTGGACTGTCATAATATAATAGAGACAGTAGATATAGCTGGTCTAACATAATAGAGACATTAGATACAGCTGATCTGTCATAATATAATAGAGACAGTAGATCTAGCTGGTCTGTCATAATACAATAGAGACAGTAGATCTAGCTGGTCTTTCATAACACAATAGAGACAGTAGATCTAGCTGTTCTGTCATAATACAATAGAGACATAGAGACAGTAGATCTAGCTGGTCTGTCATAATACAATAGAGACAGTAGATCTAGCTGGTCTGTCATAATACAATAGAGACAGTAGATCTAGCTGGTCTGTCATAATACAATAGAGACCGTAGATCTAGCTGGTCTGTCATAATATAATAGAGACAGTATATCTAGATGCTCTGTAATAATATAATAGAGACATAGAGACAGTAGATCTTGCTGGACTGTCATAATATAATAGAGACAGTAGATATAGCTGGTCTAACATAATAGAGACAGTAGATACAGCTGATCTGTCATAATATAATAGAGACAGTAGGTCTAGTTGTTTTGTCATAATATATTAGAGACAGTAGATCTAGCTGGACTGTCATAATATATTAAAGACAATAGATTTAGCTGCTCTGTCATAATATAATAAAGACAGTAGATCTAGCTGCTCTGTCATAATATATCAGAGACAGTAGATCTAGCTGGACTGTCATAATATATTAGAGACATAGAAACAGTAGATCTATCTGGTCTGTCATAATATAATAAAGACAGTAGATCTAGCTGGTCTGTCATAATATAATAGAGACATAGAGACAGTAAGTCTAGCTGGTCTGTCATAATACAATAGAGACAGTAGATATAGCTGGTCTGTCATAATATAATAAAGACAGTAGATCTAGCTGGTCTGTCATAATATCTTAGAGACAGTAGATCTAGCTGGTATGTCATAATATAATAGAGGCAGTAGATCTAGCTTCTCTGTCATAATTGAATCGAGACAGTAGATCTAGCTGGTCTGTCAAAATATAATAGAGACAGTATATCTAGATGCTCTGTAATAACATATTAGAGACATAGAGACAGTAGATCTTGCTGGACTGTCATAATATAATAGAGACAGTAGATATAGCTGGTCTAACATAATAGAGACAGTAGATACAGCTGATCTGTCATAATATAATAGAGACAGTAGATCTAGCTGGTCTGTCATAATACAATAGAGACAGTAGATCTAGCTGGTCTGTCATAATATATTAGAGACAGTAGATCTAGCTGGTCTGTCATAATATAATAGAGACAGTAGATCTAGCTGGTCTGTCATAATACAATAGAGAAAGTAGATCTAGCTGGTCTGTCATAATACAATAGAGACCGTAGATCTAGCTGGTCTGTCACAATATAATAGAGACAGTAGATCTAGCTGGTCTGTCATAATATAACAGAGACAGTAGATCTAGCTGGTCTGTCATAATATAATAGAGGCAGTAGATCTAGCTGCTCTGTCATAATTGAATAGAGACAGTAGATCTAGCTGGTCTGTCAAAATATAATAGAGACAGTATATCTAGATGCTCTGTAATAATATAATAGAGACATAGAGACAGTAGATCTTGCTGGACTGTCATAATATAATAGAGACAGTAGATATAGCTGGTCTAACATAATAGAGACAGTAGATACAGCTGATATGTCATAATATAATAGAGACAGTAGATCTAGCTGGTCTGTCATAATACAATAGAGACAGTAGATCTAGCTGGTCTGTCATAATATATTAGAGACAGTAGATCTAGCTGGTCTGTCATAATACAATAGAGACAGTAGATCTAGCTGGTCTGTCATAATACAATAGAGACAGTAGATCTAGCTGGTCTGTCATAATACAATAGAGACCGTAGATATAGCTGGTCTGTCACAATATAATAGAGACAGTAGATCTAGCTGGTCTGTCATAATATAATAGAGACATAGAGACAGTAGATGTAGCTGTTCGGTCATATTATAATAGACACAGTAAATCTAGCTGGTCTGTCATAATATAATAGAAACAGTAGATCTAGCTGGTCTGTCATAATATAATAGAAACAGTAGATCTAGCTGGTCTGTCATAATATAAGAGACAGTAGATCTAGCTGGTCTGTCACAATATAATAGAGAAAGTAGATTAAGCTGGTCTTCAATAATATAATAGAGACAGTAGATGTAGCTGGTCTGTCATAATATAATAGAGACAGTAGATCTAGCTGCTCTGTCATAATATAATAAAGACAGTAGATCTAGCTGGTCTGTCATAATATATTAGAGACAGTAGATCTAGCTGGACTGTCATAATATAACAGAGACAATAGATCTAGCTGGTCTGTCATAATATAATAGAGACAGTAGATCTAGCTGGTATGTCAAAATATAATAGAGACAGTATATCTAGATGCTCTGTAATAATATAATAGAGACATAGAGACAGTAGATCTTGCTGGACTGTCATAATATAATAGAGACAGTAGATATAGCTGGTCTAACATAATAGAGACAGTATATATAGTTGATCTGTCATAATATAATAGAGACAGTAGGTCTAGCTGTTCTGTCATAATATATTAGAGACAGTAGATCTAGCTGGACTGTCATAATATATTAAAGACAATAGATGTAGCTGCTCTGTCATAATATAATAAAGACAGTAGATCTAGCTGCTCTGTCATAATATATCAGAGAGAGTAGATCTAGCTGGACTGTCATAATATATTAGAGACATAGAAACAGTAGATCTATCTTGTCTGTCATAATATAATAAAGACAGTAGATCTAGCTGGTCTGTCATAATATAATAGAGACATAGAGACAGTAAGTCTAGCTGGTCTGTCATATTATATTAGAGACAGTAGATCTAGCTGGTCTGTCATAATATCTTAGAGACAGTAGATCTAGCTGGACTGTCATAATATAACAGACAGTAGATCTAGCTGGTCTGTCATAATATAATAGAGGCAGTAGATCTAGCTGGTCTGTCAAAATATAATAGAGACAGTATATCTAGATGCTCTGTAATAATATAATAGAGACATAGAGACAGTAGATCTTGCTGGACTGTCATAATATAATAGAGACAGTAGATATAGCTGGTCTAACATAATAGAGACAGTAGATACAGCTGATCTGTCATAATATAATAGAGACAGTAGGTCTAGCTGGTCTGTCATAATATATTAGAGACAGTAGATCTAGCTGGACTGTCATAATATAATAGAGACAGTAGATCTAGCTGGTCTGTCATAATATAATAGAGACAGAGACAGTAGATGTAGCTGGTCGGTCATATTATAATAGACACAGTAGCTCTAGCTGGTCTGTCATAATATAATAGAAACAGTAGATCTAGCTGGTCTGTCATAATATAATAGAGAAAGTAGATCTAGCTGCTCTGTCATAATATAATAAAGACAGTAGATCTAGGTGCTCTGTCATAATATATCAGAGACAGTAGATCTAGCTGGACTGTCATAATATATTAGAGACATAGAAACATTAGATCTAGCTGGTCTGTCATAATATAATAAAAACAGTAGATCTAGCTGGTCTGTCATAATATAATAGAGACATAGAGACAGTAGATGTAGCTGGTCTGTCATAATATATTAGAGACAGTAGATCTAGCTGTTCTGTCATAATATAATAGAAACAGTAGATCTAGCTGGTCTGTCAAAATATAATAGAGACATAGAGACAGTAGATGTAGCTGGTCTGTCATAATATATTAGAGACAGTAGATCTAGCTGGACTGTCATAATATAATAGAGACAGTAGATCTAGCTGGTCTGTCATAACACAATAGAGACAGTAGATCTAGCTCGTCAGTCACAATATAATAGAGAAAGTAGATCTAGCTGCTCTGTCATAATATAATAAAGACAGTAGATCTAGGTGTGCTGTCATAATATATCAGAGACAGTAGATCTAGCTGGACTGTCATAATATATTAGAGACATAGAAACAGTAGATCTAGCTGGTCTGTCATAATATAATAAAAACAGTAGATCTAGCTGGTCTGTAAAAATATAATAGAGACATAGAGACAGTAGATCTTGCTGGACTGTCATAATATAATAGAGACAGTAGATATAGCTGGTCTAACATAATAGAGACAGTAGATACAGCTGATCTGTCATAATATAATAGAGACAGTAGATCTAGCTGGTCTGGCATAATACAATAGAGACAGTAGATCTAGCTGGTCTGTCATAATATATTAGAGACAGTAGATCTAGCTGGTCTGTCATAATACAATAGAGACAGTAGATCTAGCTGGTCTGTCATAATACAATAGAGAAAGTAGATCTAGCTGGTCTGTCATAATACAATAGAGACCGTAGATATAGCTGGTCTGTCACAATATAATAGAGACAGTAGATCTAGCTGGTCTGTCATAATATAATAGAGACAGTAGATGTAGCTGTTCGGTCATATTATAATAGACACAGTAAATCTAGCTGGTCTGTCATAATATAATAGAAACAGTAGATCTAGCTGGTCTGTCATAATATAATAGAAACAGTAGATCTAGCTGGTCTGTCATAATATAAGAGACAGTAGATCTAGCTGGTCTGTCACAATATAATAGAGAAAGTAGATTAAGCTGGTCTTCAATAATATAATAGAGACAGTAGATGTAGCTGGTCTGTCATAATATAATAGAGACAGTAGATCTAGCTGCTCTGTCATAATATAATAAAGACAGTAGATCTAGCTGGTCTGTCATAATATAATAGAGACAGTAGATCTAGCTGGTCTGTCATAATATAATAGAGACATAGAGACAGTAGATGTAGCTGTTCGGTCATATTATAATAGACACAGTAAATCTAGCTGGTCTGTCATAATATAATAGAAACAGTAGATCTAGCTGGTCTGTCATAATTCAATAGAGACCGTAGATCTAGCTGGTCGGTCATATTCTAATAGACACAGTAGATCTAGCTGGTCTGTCATAATATAATATAAACAGTAGATCTAGCTGGTCTGTCATAATATAAGATACAGTAGATCTAGCTGGTCTGTCATAATATAATAGAGAAAGTAGATTAAGCTGGTCTGTCATAATATAATAGAGACAGTAGATCTAGCTGCTCTGTCATAATATAATAAAGACAGTAGATCTAGCTGGTCTGTCATAATATAATAGAGACATATAGACAGTAAGTCTAGCTGGTCTGTCATATTATATTAGAGACAGTAGATCTAGCTGGTCTGTCATAATATAATAGAAACAGAAGATCTAGCTGGTCTGTCATAATATAATATAAACAGTATATCTAGCTGGTCTGTCATATTATAATAGAAACAGAAGATCTAGCTGGTCTGACATAACATAATAGAGAGAGTAGATCTAGCTGGTCTGTCATAATATAATAGAGGCAGTAGATCTAGCTGCTCTGTCATAATTGAATAGAGACAGTAGATCTAGCTGGTCTGTCAAAATATAATAGAGACAGTATATCTAGATGCTCTGTAATAATATAATAGAGACATAGAGACAGTAGATCTTGCTGGACTGTCATAATATAATAGAGACAGTAGATATAGCTGGTCTAACATAATAGAGACAGTAGATACAGCTGATATGTCATAATATAATAGAGACAGTAGATCTAGCTGGTCTGTCATGATACAATAGAGACAATAGATCTAGCTGGTCTGTCATAATACAATATAGACAGTAGATCTAGCTGGTCTGTCATAATACAATAGAGACAGTAGATCTAGCTGGTCTGTCATAATACAATAGAGACCGTAGATCTAGCTGGTCTGTCACAATATAATAGAGACAGTAGATCTAGCTGGTCTGTCATAATATAATAGAGACATAGAGACAGTAGATGTAGCTGTTCGGTCATATTCTAATAGGCACAGTAGATCTAGCTGGTCTGTCATAATATATTAGAGACAGTAGATCTAGCTGGACTGTCAAAATATAATAGAGACAGTAGATTTAGCTGGACTGTCATAATATATTAGAGACATAGCAACAGTAGATCTATCTGGTCTGTCATAATATAATAAAGACAGTAGATCTAGCTGGTCTGTCATAATATAATAGAGACATAGAGACAGTAAGTCTAGCTGGTCTGTCACATTATATTAGAGACACTAGATCTAGCTGGTCTGTCATATTATAATAGACACAGTAAATCTAGCTGGTCTGTCATAATATAATAGAAACAGTAGATCTAGCTGGTCTGTCATAATACAATAGAGACCGTAGATCTAGCTGGTTGGTCATATTCTAATAGACACAGTAGATCTAGCTGGTCTGTCATAATATAATAGAAACAGTAGATCTAGCTGGTCTGTCATAATATAAGATACAGTAGATCTAGCTGGTCTGTCATAATATAATAGAGAAAGTAGATTAAGCTGGTCTTCAATAATATAATAGAGACAGTAGATGGAGCTGGTCAGTCATAATATAATAGAGACGGTAGATCTAGCTGCTCTGTCATAATATAATAAAGACAGTAGATCTAGCTGGTCTGTCATAATATAATAGAGACATATAGACAGTAAGTCTAGCTGGTCTGTCATATTATATTAGAGACAGTAGATCTAGCTGGTCTGTCATAATATAATAGAAACAGAAGATCTAGCTGGTCTGTCATAATATAATATAAACAGTATATCTAGCTGGTCTGTCATATTATAATAGAAACAGAAGATCTAGCTGGTCTGACATAACATAATAGAGAGAGTAGATCTAGCTGGTCTGTCATAATATAATAGAGGCAGTAGATCTAGCTGCTCTGTCATAATTGAATAGAGACAGTAGATCTAGCTGGTCTGTCAAAATATAATAGAGACAGTATATCTAGATGCTCTGTAATAATATAATAGAGACATAGAGACAGTAGATCTTGCTGGACTGTCATAATATAATAGAGACAGTAGATATAGCTGGTCTAACATAATAGAGACAGTAGATACAGCTGATATGTCATAATATAATAGAGACAGTAGATCTAGCTGGTCTGTCAAAATACAATAGAGACAGTAGATCTAGCTGGTCTGTCATAATATATTAGATACAGTAGATCTAGCTGGTCTGTCATAATACAATAGAGACAGTAGATCTAGGTGGTCTGTCACAATATAATAGAGACAGTAGATCTAGCTGGTCTGTCATAATATAATAGAGACAGTAGATGTAGCTGTTCGGTCATATTATAATAGACACAGTAAATCTAGCTGGTCTGTCATAATATAATAGAAACAGTAGATCTAGCTGGTCTGTCATAATATAATAGAAACAGTAGATCTAGCTGGTCTGTCATAATATAAGAGACAGTAGATCTAGCTGGTCTGTCACAATATAATAGAGAAAGTAGATTAAGCTGGTCTTCAATAATATAATAGAGACAGTAGATGTAGCTGGTCTGTCATAATATAATAGAGACAGTAGATCTAGCTGCTCTGTCATAATATAATAAAGACAGTAGATCTAGCTGGTCTGTCATAATATATTAGAGACAGTAGATCTAGCTGGACTGTCATAATATAACAGAGACAATAGATCTAGCTGGTCTGTCATAATATAATAGAGACAGTAGATCTAGCTGGTCTGTCAAAATATAATAGAGACAGTATATCTAGATGCTCTGTAATAATATAATAGAGACATAGAGACAGTAGATCTTGCTGGACTGTCATAATATAATAGAGACAGTAGATATAGCTGGTCTAACATAATAGAGACAGTATATATAGTTGATCTGTCATAATATAATAGAGACAGTAGGTCTAGCTGTTCTGTCATAATATATTAGAGACAGTAGATCTAGCTGGACTGTCATAATATATTAAAGACAATAGATGTAGCTGCTCTGTCATAATATAATAAAGACAGTAGATCTAGCTGCTCTGTCATAATATATCAGAGAGAGTAGATCTAGCTGGACTGTCATAATATATTAGAGACATAGAAACAGTAGATCTATCTTGTCTGTCATAATATAATAAAGACAGTAGATCTAGCTGGTCTGTCATAATATAATAGAGACAGTAGATCTAGCTGGTCTGTCATAATATCTTAGAGACAGTAGATCTAGCTGGACTGTCATAATATAACAGACAGTAGATCTAGCTGGTCTGTCATAATATAATAGAAACAGTAGATCTAGCTGGTCTGTCATAATATAATAGAAACAGTAGATCTAGCTGGTCTGTCATAATATAATAGAGACAGTAGATCTAGCTGGTCTGGCATAATACAATAGAGACAGTAGATCTAGCTGGTCTGTCATAATATATTAGAGACAGTAGATCTAGCTGGTCTGTCATAATACAATAGAGACAGTAGATCTAGCTGGTCTGTCATAATACAATAGAGACAGTAGATCTAGCTGGTCTGTCATAATACAATAGAGACCGTAGATATAGCTGGTCTGTCACAATATAATAGAGACAGTACATCTAGCTGGTCTGTCATAATATAATAGAGACATAGAGACAGTAGATGTAGCTGTTCGGTCATATTATAATAGACACAGTAAATCTAGCTGGTCTGTCATAATATAATAGAAACAGTAGATCTAGCTGGTCTGTCATAATATAATAGAAACAGTAGATCTAGCTGGTCTGTCATAATATAAGAGACAGTAGATCTAGCTGGTCTGTCACAATATAATAGAGAAAGTAGATTAAGCTGGTCTTCAATAATATAATAGAGACAGTAGATGTAGCTGGTCTGTCATAATATAATAGAGACAGTAGATCTAGCTGCTCTGTCATAATATAATAAAGACAATAGATCTAGCTGGTCTGTCATAATATAATAGAGACAGTAGATCTAGCTGGTCTGTCAAAATATAATAGAGACAGTATATCTAGATGCTCTGTAATAATATAATAGAGACATAGAGACAGTAGATCTTGCTGGACTGTCATAATATAATAGAGACAGTAGATATAGCTGTTCTAACATAATAGAGACAGTATATATAGTTGATCTGTCATAATATAATAGAGACAGTAGGTCTAGCTGTTCTGTCATAATATATTAGAGACAGTAGATCTAGCTGGACTGTCATAATATATTAAAGACAATAGATGTAGCTGCTCTGTCATAATATAATAAAGACAGTAGATCTAGCTGCTCTGTCATAATACATCAGAGAGAGTAGATCTAGCTGGACTGTCATAATATATTAGAGACATAGAAACAGTAGATCTATCTTGTCTGTCATAATATAATAAAGACAGTAGATCTAGCTGGTCTGTCATAATATAATAGAGACATAGAGACAGTAAGTCTAGCTGGTCTGTCATATTATATTAGAGACAGTAGATCTAGCTGGTCTGTCATAATATCTTAGAGACAGTAGATCTAGCTGGACTGTCATAATATAACAGACAGTAGATCTAGCTGCTCTGTCATAATATAATAAAGGCAGTAGATCTAGCTGGTCTGTCATAATATAATAGAGACAGTAGATCTAGCTGGTCTGTCATAATATAATAGAGACATAGAGACAGTAGATGTAGCTGTTCGGACATATTATAATAGACACAGTAAATCTAGCTGGTCTGTCATAATATAATAGAAACAGTAGATCTAGCTGGTCTGTCATAATACAATAGAGACCGTAGATCTAGCTGTTCGGTCATATTCTAATAGACACAGTAGATCTAGCTGGTCTGTCATAATATAATAGAAACAGTAGATCTAGCTGGTCTGTCATAATATAAGATACAGTAGATCTAGCTGGTCTGTCATAATATAATAGAGAAAGTAGATTAAGCTGGTCTGTCATAATATAATAGAGACAGTAGATCTAGCTGCTCTGTCATAATATAATAAAGACAGTAGATCTAGCTGGTCTGTCATAATATAATAGAGACATATAGACAGTAGATCTTGCTGGTCTGTCATAATATAATAGAAACAGAAGATCTAGCTGGTCTGTCATAATATAATATAAACAGTATATCTAGCTGGTCTGTCATATTATAATAGAAACAGAAGATCTAGCTGGTCTGACATAACATAATAGAGAGAGTAGATCTAGCTGGTCTGTCATAATATAATAGAGGCAGTAGATCTAGCTGCTCTGTCATAATTGAATAGAGACAGTAGATCTAGCTGGTCTGTCAAAATATAATAGAGACAGTATATCTAGATGCTCTGTAATAATATAATAGAGACATAGAGACAGTAGATCTTGCTGGACTGTCATAATATAATAGAGACAGTAGATATAGCTGGTCTAACATAATAGAGACAGTAGATACAGCTGATATGTCATAATATAATAGAGGCAGTAGATCTAGCTGGTCTGTCATGATACAATAGAGACAATAGATCTAGCTGGTCTGTCATAATATATTAGAGACAGTAGATCTAGCTGGTCTGTCATAATACAATATAGACAGTAGATCTAGCTGGTCTGTCATAATACAATAGAGACAGTAGATCTAGCTGGTCTGTCATAATACAATAGAGACCGTAGATCTAGCTGGTCTGTCACAATATAATAGAGACAGGAGATCTAGCTGGTCTGTCATAATATAATAGAGACATAGAGACAGTAGATGTAGCTGTTCGGTCATATTCTAATAGGCACAGTAGATCTAGCTGGTCTGTCATAATATATTAGAGACAGTAGATCTAGCTGGACTGTCAAAATATAATAGAGACAGTAGATTTAGCTGGACTGTCATAATATATTAGAGACATAGCAACAGTAGATCTATCTGGTCTGTCATAATATAATAAAGACAGTAGATCTAGCTGGTCTGTCATAATATAATAGAGACATAGAGACAGTAAGTCTAGCTGGTCTGTCATATTATATTAGAGACACTAGATCTAGCTGGTCTGTCATAATATAATAGAAACAGTAGATCTATCTGGTCTGTCATAATATAATAAAGACAGTAGATCTAGCTGGTCTGTCATAATACAATAGAGACAGTAGATCTAGCTGGTCTGTCATAATATATTAGAGACAGTAGATCTAGCTGGTCTGTCATAATACAATAGAGACAGTAGATCTAGCTGGTCTGTCATAATACAATAGAGACCGTAGATCTAGCTGGTCTGTCACAATATAATAGAGACAGTAGATCTTGCTGGTCTGTCATAATATAATAGAGACATAGAGACAGTAGATGTAGCTGTTCGGTCATATTATAATAGACACAGTAAATCTAGCTGGTCTGTCATAATATAATAGAAACAGTAGATCTAGCTGGTCTGTCATAATACAATAGAGACCGTAGATCTAGCTGGTCGGTCATATTCTAATAGACACAGTAGATCTAGCTGGTCTGTCATAATATAATAGAAACAGTAGATCTAGCTGGTCTGTCATAATATAAGATACAGTAGATCTAGCTGGTCTGTCATAATATAATAGAGAAAGTAGATTAAGCTGGTCTTCAATAATATAATAGAGACAGTAGATGGAGCTGGTCAGTCATAATATAATAGAGACGGTAGATCTAGCTGCTCTGTCATAATATAATAAAGACAGTAGATCTAGCTGGTCTGTCATAATATAATAGAGACATATAGACAGTAAGTCTAGCTGGTCTGTCATATTATATTAGAGACAGTAGATCTAGCTGGTCTGTCATAATATAATAGAAACAGAAGATCTAGCTGGTCTGTCATAATATAATATAAACAGTATATCTAGCTGGTCTGTCATATTATAATAGAAACAGAAGATCTAGCTGGTCTGACATAACATAATAGAGAGAGTAGATCTAGCTGGTCTGTCATAATATAATAGAGGCAGTAGATCTAGCTGCTCTGTCATAATTGAATAGAGACAGTAGATCTAGCTGGTCTGTCAAAATATAATAGAGACAGTATATCTAGATGCTCTGTAATAATATAATAGAGACATAGAGACAGTAGATCTTGCTGGACTGTCATAATATAATAGAGACAGTAGATATAGCTGGTCTAACATAATAGAGACAGTAGATACAGCTGATATGTCATAATATAATAGAGACAGTAGATCTAGCTGGTCTGTCATAATACAATAGAGACAGTAGATCTAGCTGGTCTGTCATAATATATTAGAGACAGTAGATCTAGCTGGTCTGTCATAATACAATAGAGACAGTAGATCTAGCTGGTCTGTCACAATATAATAGAGACAGTAGATCTAGCTGGTCTGTCATAATATAATAGAGACATAGAGACAGTAGATGTAGCTGTTCGGTCATATTATAATAGACACAGTAAATCTAGCTGGTCTGTCATAATATAATAGAAACAGTAGATCTAGCTGGTCTGTCATAATATAATAGAAACAGTAGATCTAGCTGGTCTGTCATAATATAAGAGACAGTAGATCTAGCTGGTCTGTCACAATATAATAGAGAAAGTAGATTAAGCTGGTCTTCAATAATATAATAGAGACAGTAGATGTAGCTGGTCTGTCATAATATAATAGAGACAGTAGATCTAGCTGCTCTGTCATAATATAATAAAGACAGTAGATCTAGCTGGTCTGTCATAATATATTAGAGACAGTAGATCTAGCTGGACTGTCATAATATAACAGAGACAATAGATCTAGCTGGTCTGTCATAATATAATAGAGACAGTAGATCTAGCTGGTCTGTCAAAATATAATAGAGACAGTATATCTAGATGCTCTGTAATAATATAATAGAGACATAGAGACAGTAGATCTTGCTGGACTGTCATAATATAATAGAGACAGTAGATATAGCTGGTCTAACATAATAGAGACAGTATATATAGTTGATCTGTCATAATATAATAGAGACAGTAGGTCTAGCTGTTCTGTCATAATATATTAGAGACAGTAGATCTAGCTGGACTGTCATAATATATTAAAGACAATAGATGTAGCTGCTCTGTCATAATATAATAAAGACAGTAGATCTAGCTGCTCTGTCATAATATATCAGAGAGAGTAGATCTAGCTGGACTGTCATAATATATTAGAGACATAGAAACAGTAGATCTATCTTGTCTGTCATAATATAATAAAGACAGTAGATCTAGCTGGTCTGTCATAATATAATAGAGACAGTAGATCTAGCTGGTCTGTCATAATATCTTAGAGACAGTAGATCTAGCTGGACTGTCATAATATAACAGACAGTAGATCTAGCTGGTCTGTCATAATATAATAGAAACAGTAGATCTAGCTGGTCTGTCATAATATAATAGAAACAGTAGATCTAGCTGGTCTGTCATAATATAAGAGACAGTAGATCTAGCTGGTCTGTCACAATATAATAGAGAAAGTAGATTAAGCTGGTCTTCAATAATATAATAGAGACAGTAGATGTAGCTGGTCTGTCATAATATAATAGAGACAGTAGATCTAGCTGCTCTGTCATAATATAATAAAGACAGTAGATCTAGCTGGTCTGTCATAATATATTAGAGACAGTAGATCTAGCTGGACTGTCATAATATAACAGAGACAATAGATCTAGCTGGTCTGTCATAATATAATAGAGACAGTAGATCTAGCTGGTCTGTCAAAATATAATAGAGACAGTATATCTAGATGCTCTGTAATAATATAATAGAGACATAGAGACAGTAGATCTTGCTGGACTGTCATAATATAATAGAGACAGTAGATATAGCTGGTCTAACATAATAGAGACAGAATATATAGTTGATCTGTCATAATATAATAGAGACAGTAGGTCTAGCTGTTCTGTCATAATATATTAGAGACAGTAGATCTAGCTGGACTGTCATAATATATTAAAGACAATAGATGTAGCTGCTCTGTCATAATATAATAAAGACAGTAGATCTAGCTGCTCTGTCATACTATATCAGAGAGAGTAGATCTAGCTGGACTGTCATAATATATTAGAGACATAGAAACAGTAGATCTATCTTGTCTGTCATAATATAATAAAGACAGTAGATCTAGCTGGTCTGTCATAATATAATAGAGACAGTAGATCTAGCTGGTCTGTCATAATATCTTAGAGACAGTAGATCTAGCTGGACTGTCATAATATAACAGACAGTAGATCTAGCTGGTCTGTCATAATATAATAGAGGCAGTAGATCTAGCTGGTCTGTCAAAATATAATAGAGACAGTATATCTAGATGCTCTGTAATAATATAATAGAGACATAGAGACAGTAGGTCTTGCTGGACTGTCATAATATAATAGAGACAGTAGATATAGCTGGTCTAACATAATAGAGACAGTAGATACAGCTGATCTGTCATAATATAATAGAGACAGTAGGTCTAGCTGGTCTGTCATAATATATTAGAGACAGTAGATCTAGCTGGACTGTCATAATATAATAGAGACAGTAGATCTAGCTGGTCTGTCATAATATAATAGAGACAGAGACACTAGATGTAGCTGGTCGGTCATATTATAATAGACACAGTAGCTCTAGCTGGTCTGTCATAATATAATAGAAACAGTAGATCTAGCTGGTCTGTCATAATATAATAGAGAAAGTAGATCTAGCTGCTCTGTCATAATATAATAAAGACAGTAGATCTAGGTGCTCTGTCATAATATATCAGAGACAGTAGATCTAGCTGGACTGTCATAATATATTAGAGACATAGAAACATTAGATCTAGCTGGTCTGTCATAATATAATAAAAACAGTAGATCTAGCTGGTCTGTCATAATATAATAGAGACATAGAGACAGTAGATGTAGCTGGTCTGTCATAATATATTAGAGACAGTAGATCTAGCTGTTCTGTCATAATATAATAGAAACAGTAGATCTAGCTGGTCTGTCAAAATATAATAGAGACATAGAGACAGTAGATGTAGCTGGTCTGTCATAATATATTAGAGACAGTAGATCTAGCTGGACTGTCATAATATAATAGAGACAGTAGATCTAGCTGGTCTGTCATAACACAATAGAGACAGTAGATCTAGCTCGTCAGTCACAATATAATAGAGAAAGTAGATCTAGCTGCTCTGTCATAATATAATAAAGACAGTAGATCTAGGTGTGCTGTCATAATATATGAGAGACAGTAGATCTAGCTGGACTGTCATAATATATTAGAGACATAGAAACAGTAGATCTAGCTGGTCTGTCATAATATAATAAAAACAGTAGATCTAGCTGGTCTGTAAAAATATAATAGAGACATAGAGACAGTAGATCTTGCTGGACTGTCATAATATAATAGAGACAGTAGATATAGCTGGTCTAACATAATAGAGACAGTAGATACAGCTGATCTGTCATAATATAATAGAGAAAGTAGATCTAGCTGGTCTGGCATAATACAATAGAGACAGTAGATCTAGCTGGTCTGTCATAATATATTAGAGACAGTAGATCTAGCTGGTCTGTCATAATACAATAGAGACAGTAGATCTAGCTGGTCTGTCATAATACAATAGAGACCGTAGATATAGCTGGTCTGTCACAATATAATAGAGACAGTAGATCTAGCTGGTCTGTCATAATATAATAGAGACATAGAGACATTAGATGTAGCTGTTCGGTCATATTATAATAGACACAGTAAATCTAGCTGGTCTGTCATAATATAATAGAAACAGTAGATCTAGCTGGTCTGTCATAATATAATAGAAACAGTAGATCTAGCTGGTCTGTCATAATATAAGAGACAGTAGATCTAGCTGGTCTGTCATAATATAATAGAGACATAGAGACAGTAGATGTAGCTGGTCTGTCATAATATATTAGAGACAGTAGATCTAGCTGTTCTGTCATAATATAATAGAAACAGTAGATCTAGCTGGTCTGTCAAAATATAATAGAGACATAGAGACAGTAGATGTAGCTGGTCTGTCATAATATATTAGAGACAGTAGATCTAGCTGGACTGTCATAATATAATAGAGACAGTAGATCTAGCTGGTCTGTCATAACACAATAGAGACAGTAGATCTAGCTCGTCAGTCACAATATAATAGAGAAAGTAGATCTAGCTGCTCTGTCATAATATAATAAAGACAGTAGATCTAGGTGTGCTGTCATAATATATCAGAGACAGTAGATCTAGCTGGACTGTCATAATATATTAGAGACATAGAAACAGTAGATCTAGCTGGTCTGTCATAATATAATAAAAACAGTAGATCTAGCTGGTCTGTAAAAATATAATAGAGACATAGAGACAGGAGATCTTGCTGGACTGTCATAATATAATAGAGACAGTAGATATAGCTGGTCTAACATAATAGAGACAGTAGATACAGCTGATCTGTCATAATATAATAGAGACAGTAGATCTAGCTGGTCTGGCATAATACAATAGAGACAGTAGATCTAGCTGGTCTGTCATAATATATTAGAGACAGTAGATCTAGCTGGTCTGTCATAATACAATAGAGACAGTAGATCTAGCTGGTCTGTCATAATACAATAGAGACCGTAGATATAGCTGGTCTGTCACAATATAATAGAGACAGTAGATCTAGCTGGTCTGTCATAATATAATAGAGACATAGAGACAGTAGATGTAGCTGTTCGGTCATATTATAATAGACACAGTAAATCTAGCTGGTCTGTCATAATATAATAGAAACAGTAGATCTAGCTGGTCTGTCATAATATAATAGAAACAGTAGATCTAGCTGGTCTGTCATAATATAAGAGACAGTAGATCTAGCTGGTCTGTCACAATATAATAGAGAAAGTAGATTCAGCTGGTCTTCAATAATATAATAGAGACAGTAGATGTAGCTGGTCTGTCATAATATAATAGAGACAGTAGATCTAGCTGCTCTGTCATAATATAATAAAGACAGTAGATCTAGCTGGTCTGCCATAATATATTAGAGACAGTAGATCTAGCTGGACTGTCATAATATAACAGAGACAATAGATCTAGCTGGTCTGTCATAATATATTAGAGACAGTAGATCTAGCTGGACTGTCATAATATATTAAAGACAATAGATGTAGCTGCTCTGTCATAATATAATAAAGACAGTAGATCTAGCTGCTCTGTCATAATATATCAGAGAGAGTAGATCTAGCTGGACTGTCATAATATATTAGAGACATAGAAACAGTAGATCTATCTTGTCTGTCATAATATAATGAAGAGAGTAGATCTAGCTGGTCTGTCATAATATAATAGAGACATAGAGACAGTAAGTCTAGCTGGTCTGTCATATTATATTAGAGACAGTAGATCTAGCTGGTCTGTCATAATATCTTAGAGACAGTAGATCTAGCTGGACTGTCATAATATAACAGACAGTAGATCTAGCTGGTCTGTCATAATATAATAGAGGCAGTAGATCTAGCTGGTCTGTCAAAATATAATAGAGACAGTATATCTAGATGCTCTGTAATAATATAATAGAGACATAGAGACAGTAGATCTTGCTGGACTGTCATAATATAATAGAGACAGTAGATATAGCTGGTCTAACATAATAGAGACAGTAGATACAGCTGATCTGTCATAATATAATAGAGACAGTAGGTCTAGCTGGTCTGTCATAATATATTAGAGACAGTAGATCTAGCTGGACTGTCATAATATAATAGAGACAGTAGATCTAGCTGGTCTGTCATAATATAATAGAGACAGAGACACTAGATGTAGCTGGTCGGTCATATTATAATAGACACAGTAGCTCTAGCTGGTCTGTCATAATATAATAGAAACAGTAGATCTAGCTGGTCTGTCATAATATAATAGAGAAAGTAGATCTAGCTGCTCTGTCATAATATAATAAAGACAGTAGATCTAGGTGCTCTGTCATAATATATCAGAGACAGTAGATCTAGCTGGACTGTCATAATATATTAGAGACATAGAAACATTAGATCTAGCTGGTCTGTCATAATATAATAAAAACAGTAGATCTAGCTGGTCTGTCATAATATAATAGAGACATAGAGACAGTAGATGTAGCTGGTCTGTCATAATATATTAGAGACAGTAGATCTAGCTGGACTGTCATAATATAATAGAGACAGTAGATCTAGCTGGTCTGTCATAACACAATAGAGACAGTAGATCTAGCTCGTCAGTCACAATATAATAGAGAAAGTAGATCTAGCTGCTCTGTCATAATATAATAAAGACAGTAGATCTATGTGTGCTGTCATAATATATCAGAGACAGTAGATCTAGCTGGACTGTCATAATATATTAGAGACATAGAAACAGTAGATCTAGCTGGTCTGTCATAATATAATAAAAACAGTAGATCTAGCTGGTCTGTAAAAATATAATAGAGACATAGAGACAGTAGATCTTGCTGGACTGTCATAATATAATAGAGACAGTAGATATAGCTGGTCTAACATAATAGAGACAGTAGATACAGCTGATCTGTCATAATATAATAGAGACAGTAGATCTAGCTGGTCTGTCATAATACAATAGAGACAGTAGATCTAGCTGGTCTGTCATAATACAATAGAGACAGTAGATCTAGCTGGTCTGTCATAATACAATAGAGACCGTAGATCTAGCTGGTCTGTCACAATATAATAGAGACATAGAGACAGTAGATGTAGCTGTTCGGTCATATTATAATAGACACAGTAAATCTAGCTGGTCTGTCATAATATAATAGAAACAGTAGATCTAGCTGGTCTGTCATAATACAATAGAGACCGTAGATCTAGCTGGTCGGTCATATTCTAATAGACACAGTAGATCTAGCTGGTCTGTCATAATATAAGAGACAGTAGATCTAGCTGGTCTGTCATAATATAATAGGGAAAATAGATTAAGCTGGTCTTCAATAATATAATAGAGACAGTAGCTGTAGCTGGTCTGTCATAATATAATAGAGACAGTAGATCTAGCTGCTCTGTCATAATATAAGAGACAGTAGATCTAGCTGGTCTGTCATAATATAATAGGGAAAATAGATTAAGCTGGTCTTCAATAATATAATAAAGACAGTAGATCTAGCTGGTCTGTCATAATATAATAGAGACATAGAGACAGTTAGTCTAGCTGGTCTGTCATATTATATTAGAGACAGTAGATCTAGCTGGTCTGTCATAATATAATAGAAACAGTAGATCTAGCTGGTCTGTCATAATATAATAGAAACAGTATATCTAGCTGGTCTGTCATATTATAATAGAAACAGAAGATCTAGCTGGTCTGACATAACATAATAGAGACAGTAGATATAGCTGGTCTGTCATAATATAATAGAGGCAGTAGATCTAGCTGCTCTGTCATAATTGAATAGAGACAGTAGATCTAGCTGGTCTGTCAAAAAATAATAGGGACAGTATATCTAGATGCTCTGTAATAATATAATAGAGACATAGAGACAGTAGATCTTGCTGGACTGTCATAATATAATAGAGACAGTAGATATAGCTGGTCTAACATAATAGAGACAGTAGATACAGCGGATCTGTCATAATATAATAGAGACAGTAGGTCTAGCTGGTCTGTCATAATATATTAGAGACAGTAGATCTAGCTGGACTGTCATAATATAATAGAGACAGTAGATCTAGCTGGTCTGTCATAATATAATAGAGACAGAGACAGTAGATGTAGCTGGTCGGTCATATTATAATAGACACAGTAGCTCTAGCTGGTCTGTCATAATATAATAGAAACAGTAGATCTAGCTGGTCTGTCATAATATAATAGAGAAAGTAGATCTAGCTGCTCTGTCATAATATAATAAAGACAGTAGATCTAGGTGCTCTGTCATAATATATCAGAGACAGTAGATCTAGCTGGACTGTCATAATATATTAGAGACATAGAAACATTAGATCTAGATGGTCTGTCATAATATAATAAAAACAGTAGATCTAGCTGGTCTGTCATAATATAATAGAGACATAGAGACAGTAGATGTAGCTGGTCTGTCATAATATATTAGAGACAGTAGATCTAGCTGGTCTGTCATAATATAATAGAAACAGTAGATCTAGCTGGTCTGTCATAATATAATAGAGACATAGAGACAGTAGATGTAGCTAGTCTGTCATAATATATTAGAGACAGTAGATCTAGCTGTTCTGTCATAATATAATAGAAACAGTAGATCTAGCTGGTCTGTCATAATATAATAGAGACATAGAGACAGTAGATGTAGCTGGTCTGTCATAATATATTAGAGACAGTAGATCTAGCTGGACTGTCATAATATAATAGAGACAGTAGATCTAGCTGGTCTGTCATAACACAATAGAGACAGTAGATCTAGCTCGTCAGTCACAATATAATAGAGAAAGTAGATCTAGCTGCTCTGTCATAATATAATAAAGACAGTAGATCTAGGTGTGCTGTCATAATATATCAGAGACAGTAGATCTAGCTGGACTGTCATAATATATTAGAGACATAGAAACAGTAGATCTAGCTGGTCTGTCATAATATAATAAAAACAGTAGATCTAGCTGGTCTGTAAAAATATAATAGAGACATAGAGACAGTAGATCTTGCTGGACTGTCATAATATAATAGAGACAGTAGATATAGCTGGTCTAACATAATAGAGACAGTAGATACAGCTGATCTGTCATAATATAATAGAGACAGTAGATCTAGCTGGTCTGGCATAATACAATAGAGACAGTAGATCTAGCTGGTCTGTCATAATATATTAGAGACAGTAGATCTAGCTGGTCTGTCATAATACAATAGAGACAGTAGATCTAGCTGGTCTGTCATAATACAATAGAGACAGTAGATCTAGCTGGTCTGTCATAATACAATAGAGACCGTAGATCTAGCTGGTCTGTCACAATATAATAGAGACAGTAGATCTAGCTGGTCTGTCACAATATAATAGAGACATAGAGACAGTAGATGTTGCTGTTCGGTCATATTATAATAGACACAGTAAATCTAGCTGGTCTGTCATAATATAATAGAAACAGTAGATCTAGCTGGTCTGTCATAATACAATAGAGACCGTAGATCTAGCTGGTCGGTCATATTCTAATAGACACAGTAGATCTAGCTGGTCTGTCATAATATAAGAGACAGTAGATCTAGCTGGTCTGTCATAATATAATAGGGAAAATAGATTAAGCTGGTCTTCAATAATATAATAGAGACAGTAGCTGTAGCTGGTCTGTCATAGTATAATAGAGACAGTAGATCTAGCTGCTCTGTCATAATATAAGAGACAGTAGATCTAGCTGGTCTGTCATAATATAATAGGGAAAATAGATTAAGCTGGTCTTCAATAATATAATAAAGACAGTAGATGTAGCTGGTCTGTCATAATATATTAGAGACAGTAGATCTAGCTGGACTGTCATAATATAATAGAGACAGTAGATCTAGCTGGTCTGTCATAATACAATAGAGACAGTAGATCTAGCTCGTCAGTCACAATATAATAGAGAAAGTAGATCTAGCTGCTCTGTCATAATATAATAAAGACAGTAGATCTAGGTGCTCTGTCATAATATATCAGAGACAGTAGATCTAGCTGGACTGTCATAATATATTAGAGACATAGAAACAGTAGATCTAGCTGGTCTGTCATAATATAATAAAAACAGTAGATCTAGCTGGTCTGTCATAATATAATAGAGACATAGAGACAGTAGATGTAGCTGGTCTGTCATAATATATTAGAGACAGTAGATCTAGCTAGTCTGTCATAATATAATAGAAACAGTAGATCTAGCTGGTCTGTCATAATATAATAGAGACATAGAGACAGTAGATGTAGCTGGTCTGTCATAATATATTAGAGACAGTAGATCTAGCTGGACTGTCATAATATAATAGAGACAGTAGATCTAGCTGGTCTGTCATAATACAATAGAGACAGTAGATCTAGCTCGTCAGTCACAATATAATAGAGACAGTAGAACTAGCTGGTCTGTCATAATATAATAGAGACATAGAGACAGTAGATGTAGCTGGTCGGTCATAATATAAGAGACAGTAGATCTAGCTGGTCTGTCATAATATAATAGAGAAAGTAGATTAAGCTGGTCTTCAATAATATAATAGAGACAGTAGATGTAGCTGGTCTGTCATAATATAATAGAGACTTTAGATCTAGCTGGTCTGTCATAATATAATAGAGAAAGTAGATTAAGCTGGTCTTCAATAATATAATAAAGACAGTAGATCTAGCTGGTCTGTCATAATATAATAGAGACATAGAGACAGTAAGTCTAGCTGGTCTGTCATATTATATTAGAGACAGTAGATGTAGCTGGTCTGTCATAATATAATAGAGACATAGAGACAGTAGATGTAGCTGGTCTGTCATAATATATCAGAGACAGTAGATCTAGCTGGACTGTCATAATATATTAGAGACATAGAAACAGTAGATCTAGCTGGTCTGTCATAATATAATAAAAACAGTAGATCTAGCTGGTCTGTCATAATATAATAGAGACATAGAGACAGTAGATGTAGCTGGTCTGTCATAATATATTAGAGACAGTAGATCTAGCTGGTCTGTCATAATATAATAGAAACAGTAGATCTAGCTGGTCTGTCATAATATAATAGAGACATAGAGACAGTAGATGTAGCTGGTCTGTCATAATATATTAGAGACAGTAGATCTAGCTGGACTGTCATAATATAATAGAGACAGTAGATCTAGCTGGTCTGTCATAATACAATAGAGACAGTAGATCTAGCTCGTCAGTCACAATATAATAGAGACAGTAGAACTAGCTGGTCTGTCATAATATAATAGAGACATAGAGACAGTAGATGTAGCTGGTCGGTCATAATATAAGAGACAGTAGATCTAGCTGGTCTGTCATAATATAATAGAGAAAGTAGATTAAGCTGGTCTTCAATAATATAATAGAGACAGTAGATGTAGCTGGTCTGTCATATTATAATAGAGACTTTAGATCTAGCTGGTCTGTCATAATATAATAGAGAAAGTAGATTAAGCTGGTCTTCAATAATATAATAAAGACAGTAGATCTAGCTGGTCTGTCATAATATAATAGAGACATAGAGACAGTAAGTCTAGCTGGTCTGTCATATTATATTAGAGACAGTAGATGTAGCTGGTCTGTCATAATATAATAGAGACATAGAGACAGTAGATGTAGCTGGTCTGTCATAATATATTAGAGACAGTAGATCTAGCTCGTCAGTCACAATATAATAGAGACAGTAGAACTAGCTGGTCTGTCATAATATAATAGAGACATAGAGACAGTAGATGTAGCTGGTCGGTCATATTCTAATAGACACAGTAGATCTAGCTGGTCTGTCATAATATAATAGAAACAGTAGATCTAGCTGCTCTGTCATAATATAAGAGACAGTAGATCTAGCTGGTCTGTCATAATAGAATAGAGAAAGTAGATTAAGCTGGACTAACATAATATAATAAAGACAGTAGATCTAGCTGCTCTGTCATAATATATCAGAGACAGTAGATCTAGCTGGACTGTCATAATATATTAGAGACATAGAAACAGTAGATCTAGCTGGTCTGTCATAATATAATAAAGACAGTAGATCTAGCTGGTCTGTCATAATATAATAGAGACATAGAGACAGTAAGTCTAGCTGGTCTGTCATATTATATTAGAGATAGTAGATCTAGCTGGTCTGTCATAATATAATAGAGACAGTAGATCTAGCTGGTCTGTCATAATACAATAGAGACAGTAGATCTAGCTGGTCTGTCATAATACAATAGAGACAGTAGATCTAGCTGGTCAGTCACAATATAATAGAGACAGTAGATCTAGCTGGTCTGTCAGAATATAATAGAGACATAGAGACAGTAGATGTAGCTGGTCGGTCATATTCTAATAGACACAGTAGATCTAGCTGGTCTGTCATAATATAATAGAAACAGTAGATCTTGATGGTCTGTCATAATATAAGATACAGTAGATCTAGCTGGTCTGTCATAATATAATAGAGGCAGTAGATCTAGCTGCTCTGTCATAATTGAATAGAGACAGTAGATCTAGATGCTCTGTAATAAAATAATAGAGACATAGAGACAGTAGATCTTGCTGGACTGTCATAATATAATAGAGACAGTAGATCTAGCTGCTTTGTCATAATATAATAAAGACAGTAGATCTAGATGCTCTGTCATAATATAATAGAGGCAGTAGATCTAGCTGCTCTGTCATAATTGAATAGAGACAGTAGATCTAGATGCTCTGTAATAAAATAATAGAGACATAGAGACAGTAGATCTTGCTGGACTGTCATAATATAATAGAGACAGTAGATATAGCTGGTCTAACATAATAGAGACAGTAGATACAACTGATCTGTCATAATATAATAGAGACAGTAGGTCTAGCTGGTCTGTCATAATACAATAGAGACAGTAGATCTAGCTGGTCTGTCATAATATAATAGAGGCAGTAGATCTAGCTGCTCTGTCATAATTGAATAGAGACAGTAGATCTAGCTGGTCTGTCATAATACAATAGAGACAGTAGATCTAGCTCGTCAGTCACAATATAATAGAGACAGTAGAACTAGCTGGTCTGTCATAATATAATAGAGACATAGAGACAGTAGATGTAGCTGGTCTGTCATAATATATTAGAGACAGTAGATCTAGCTGGACTGTCATAATATAATAGAGACAGTAGATCTAGCTGGTCTGTCATAATACAATAGAGACAGTAGATCTAGCTCGTCAGTCACAATATAATAGAGACAGTAGATCTAGCTGGTCTGATATAATATAATAGAGACATAGAGACAGTAGATGTAGCTGGTCTGTCATAATATATTAGAGACAGTAGATCTAGCTGGTCTGTCATAATATAATAGAAACAGTAGATCTAGCTGGTCTGTCATAATATAATAGAGACATAGAGACAGTAGATGTAGCTGGTCTGTCATAATATATTAGAGACAGTAGATCTAGCTGGACTGTCATAATATAATAGAGACAGTAGATCTAGCTGGTCTGTCATAATACAATAGAGACAGTAGATCTAGCTCGTCAGTCACAATATAATAGAGACAGTAGATCTAGCTGGTCTGATATAATATAATAGAGACATAGAGACAGTAGATGTAGCTGGTCGGTCATAATATAAGAGACAGTAGATCTAGCTGGTCTGTCATAATATAATAGAGAAAGTAGATTAAGCTGGTCTTCAATAATATAATAGAGACAGTAGATGTAGCTGGTCTGTCATAATATAATAGAGACAGTAGATCTAGCTGCTCTGTCATAATATAATAAAGACAGTAGATCTAGCTGGTCTGTCATAATATAATAGAGACATAGAGACAGTAAGTCTAGCTGGTCTGTCATATTATATTAGAGACAGTAGATCTAGCTGGACTGTCATAATATAATAGAGACAGTAGATCTAGCTGGTCTGTCATAATACAATAGAGACAGTAGATCTAGCTGGTCTGTCATAATACAATAGAGACAGTAGATCTAGCTGGTCTGTCATAATACAATAGAGACCGTAGATCTAGCTGGTCTGTCACAATATTATAGAGACAGTAGATCTAGCTGGTCTGTCATAATATAATAGAGACATAGAGACAGTAGATGAAGCTGGTCGGTCATATTATAATAGACACAGTAGATCTAGCTGGTCTGTCATAATATAATAGAAACAGTAGATCTAGCTTGTCTGTCATAATATAAGGGACAGTAGATCTAGCTGGTCTGTCATAATATAATAGAGAAAGTAGATTAAGCTGGTCTTCAATAATATAATAGAGAAAGTAGATTAAGCTGGTTTTCAATAATATAATAGAGACAGTAGTTTAAGCTGGTCTTCAATAATATAATAGAGACAGTAGATCTAGCTGCTCTGTCATAATATAATAAAGACAGTAGATCTAGCTGCTCTGTCATAATATAATAAAGACAGTAGATCTAGCTGGACTGGCATAATATAATAGAGACAGAGACAGTAGATGTAGCTGGTCGGTCATATTATAATAGACACAGTAGATCTAGCTGGTCTGTCATAATATAATAGAAACAGTAGATCTAGCTGGTCTGTCATAATATATGAGACAGTAGATCTAGCTGGTCTGTCATAATATAATAGAGAAAGTAGATTAAGATGGTCTTCAATAATATAATAGAGACAGTAGATGTAGCTGGTCTGTCATAATATAATAGAGACAGTAGATCTAGCTGCTCTGTCATAATATAATAAAGACAGTAGATCTAGCTGCTCTGTCATAATATATCAGAGACAGTAGATCTAGCTGGACTGCCATAATATATTAGAGACATAGAAACAGTAGATCTAGCTGGTCTGTCATAAAATAATAGAGACATAGAGACAGTAAGTCTAGCTGGTCTGTCATATTATATTAGAGATAGTAGATCTAGCTGGTCTGTCATAATATATTAGAGACAGTAGATCTAGCTGGACTGTCATAATATAATAGAGACAGTAGATCTAGCTGGTCTGTCATAATACAATAGAGACAGTAGATCTAGCTGGTCTGTCATAATACAATAGAGACAGTAGATCTAGCTGGTCTGTCATAATACAATAGAGACCGTAGATCTAGCTGGTCTGTCACAATATAATAGAGACAGTAGATCTAGCTGGTCTGTCATAATATAATAGAAAAAGTAGATCTAGCTGGTCTGTCATAATATAATAGAGAAAGTAGATTAAGCTGGTCTTCAATAATATAATAGAGAAAGTAGATTAAGCTGGTCTTCAATAATATAATAGAGACAGTAGATTAAGCTGGTCTTCAATAATATAATAGAGACAGTAGATCTAGCTGCTCTGTCATAATACAATAAAGACAGTAGATCTAGCTGCTGTGTCATAATATAATAAAGACAGTAGATCTAGCTGCTCTGTCATAATATAATAAAGACAGTAGATCTAGCTGCTCTGTCATAATATATCAAAGACAGTAGATCTAGCTGGTCTGTCGTATTATAATAGAGACAATAGATCTAGCAGGTCTGTCATAATATAATAGAAACAGTAGATCTAGCTGGTCTGTCATATTATAATAGAAACAGTAGATATAGATGGTCTGTCATAATACAATAGAGACAGTAGATATAGCTGGTCTGTCATAATATAATAGAGACAGAGACAGTAGATGTAGCTGGTCGGTCATATTATAATAGACACAGTAGATCTAGCTGGTCTGTCATAATATAATAGAAACAGTAGATCTAGCTGGTCTGTCATAATATAAGAGACAGTAGATCTAGCTGGTCTGTCATAATATAATAGAGAAAGTAGATTAAGATGGTCTTCAATAATATAATAGAGACAGTAGATCTACCTGGTCTGTCATATTATAATAGAGACAGTAGATGTAGCTCGTCTGTCATAATATAATAGAGACAGTAGATCTAGGTGCTCTGTCATAATATAATAAAGAAGAGTAGATCTAGCTGCTCTGTCATAATATATCAGAGACAGTTAATCTAGCTGGACTGCCATAATATATTAGTGACATAGAAACAGTAGATCTAGCTGGTCTGTCATAATACAATAGAGACATAGAGACAGTAAGTCTAGCTGGTCTGTCATATTATATTAGATATAGTAGATCTAGCTGGTCTGTCATAATATAATAGAAACAGTAGATCTAGCAGGTCTGTCATAATATAATAGAAACAGTAGATCTAGCTGGTCTGTCATATTATAATAGAAACAGTAGATCTAGCTGGTCTGACATAACATAATAGAGACAGTAGATATATATGGTCTGTCATAATACAATAGAGACAGTAGATATAGCTGGTCTGTCATAATATAATGAAGACAGTAGATCTAGCTGGTCTGTCATAAGATATTAGAGACAGTAGATCTAGCTGGACTGTCATAATATAATAGAGACAGAGACAGTAGATGTAGCTGGTCTGTCATATTATAATAGACACAGTAGATCTAGCTGGTCTGTCATAATATAATAGAAACAGTAGATCTAGCTGGTCTGTCATAATATAAGAGACAGTAGATCTAGCTGGTCTGTCATAATATAATAGAGAAAGTAGATTAAGATGGTCTTCAATAATATAATAGAGACAGTAGATCTACCTGGTCTGTCATATTGTAATAGAGACAGTAGATGTAGCTGGTCTGTCATAATATAATAGAGACAGTAGATCTAGCTGCTCTGTCATAATATATCAGAGACAGTAGATCTAGCTGGACTGCCATAATATATTAGAGACATAGAAACAGTAGATCTAGCTGGTCTGTCATAATATAATAGAGACATAGAGACAGTAAGTCTAGCTGGTATGTCATATTATATTAGAGATAGTAGATCTAGCTGGTCTGTCATAATATAATATTAACAGTAGATCTAGCTGGTCTGTCATAATATAATGGAGACATAGAGACAGTAGATGTAGCTGGTCGGTCATATTATAATAGACACAGTAGATCTAGCTGGTCTGTCATAATATATTAGAAAAAGTAGATCTAGCTGGTCTGTCATAATATAAGAGACAGTAGATCTAGCTGGTCTGTCATAATATAATAGAGAAAGTAGATTAAGCTGGTCTTCAATAATATAATAGAGAAAGTAGATTAAGCTGGTCTTCAATAATATAATAGAGACAGTAGATTAAGCTGGTCTTCAATAATATAATAGAGACAGTAGATCTAGCTGCTCTGTCATAATACAATAAAGACAGTAGATCTAGCTGCTCTGTCATAATATAATAAAGACAGTAGATCTAGCTGCTCTGTCATAATATAATAAAGACAGTAGATCTAGCTGCTCTGTCATAATATAATAAAGACAATAGATCTAGCTGGTCTGTCGTATTATAATAGAGACAATAGATCTAGCAGGTCTGTCATAATATAATAGAAACAGTAGATCTAGCTGGTCTGTCATATTATAATAGAAACAGTAGATCTAGCTGGTCTGACATAACATAATAGAGACAGTAGATATAGATGGTCTGTCATAATACAATAGAGACAGTAGATATAGCTGGTCTGTCATAATATAATGAAGACAGTAGATCTAGCTGGTCTGTCATAATATAATAGAAACAGTAGATCTAGCTGGTCTGTCATAATATAAGAGACAGTAGATCTAGCTGGTCTGTCATAATATAATAGAGAAAGTAGATTAAGATGGTCTTCAATAATATAATAGAGACAGTAGATCTAACTGGTCTGTCATATTATAATAGAGACAGTAGATGTAGCTGGTCTGTCATAATATAATAGAGACAGTAGATCTAGGTGCTCTGTCATAATATAATAAAGAAGAGTAGATCTAGCTGCTCTGTCATAATATATCAGAGACAGTTAATCTAGCTGGACTGACATAATATATTAGAGACATAGAAACAGTAGATCTAGCTGGTCTGTCATAATACAATAGAGACATAGAGACAGTAAGTCTAGCTGGTCTGTCATATTATATTAGATATAGTAGATCTAGCTGGTCTGTCATAATATAATAGAAACAGTAGATCTAGCAGGTCTGTCATAATATAATAGAAACAGTAGATCTAGCTGGTCTGTCATATTATAATAGAAACAGTAGATCTAGCTGGTCTGACATAACATAATAGAGACAGTAGATATAGATGGTCTGTCATAATACAATAGAGACAGTAGATATAGCTGGTCTGTCATAATATAATGAAGACAGTAGATCTAGCTGGTCTGTCATAATATATTAGAGACAGTAGATCTAGCTGGACTGTTATAATATAATAGAGACAGAGACAGTAGATGTAGATGGTCGGTCATATTATAATAGACACAGTAGATCTAGCTGGTCTGTCAAAATATAATAGAAACAGTAGATCTAGCTGGTCTGTCATAATATAATGGAGACATAGAGACAGTAGATGTAGCTGGTCTGTCATAATATATTAGAGACAGTAGATCTAGCTGGTCTGTCATAATACAATAGAGACAGTAGATCTAGCTGGTCTGTCATAATACAATAGAGACCGTAGATCTAGCTGGTCTGTCACAATATAATAGAGACAGTAGATCTAGCTGGTCTGTCATAATATAAGAGACAGTAGATCAAGCTGGTCTTTCATAATATAATAGAGAAAGTAGATTAAGCTGGTCTTCAATAATATAATAGAGACAGTAGATTAAGCTGGTCTTCAATAATATAATAGAGACAGTAGATCTAGCTGCTCTGTCATAATATAATAAAGACAGTAGATCTAGCTGCTCTGTCATAATATAATAAAGACAGTAGATCTAGCTGGACTGGCATAATATAATAGAGACAGAGACAGTAGATGTAGCTGGTCGGTCATATTATAATAGACACAGTAGATCTAGCTGGTCTGTCATAATATAATAGAAACAGTAGATCTAGCTGGTCTGTCATAATATAAGAGACAGTAGATCAAGCTGGTCTTTCATAATATAATAGAGAAAGTAGATTAAGCTGGTCTTCAATAATATAATAGAGAAAGTAGATTAAGCTGGTCTTCAATAATATAATAGAGACAGTAGATTAAGCTGGTCTTCAATAATATAATAGAGACAGTAGATCTAGCTGCTCTGTCATAATATAATAAAGACAGTAGATCTAGCTGCTCTGTCATAATATAATAAAGACAGTAGATCTAGCTGGACTGGCATAATATAATAGAGACAGAGACAGTAGATGTAGCTGGTCGGTCATATTATAATAGACACAGTAGATCTAGCTGGTCTGTCATAATATAATAGAAACAGTAGATCTAGCTTGTCTGTCATAATATGTGAGACAGTAGATCTAGCTGGTCTGTCATAATATAATAGAGGAAGTAGATTAAGATGGTCTTCAATAATATAATAGAGACAGTAGATCTACCTGGTCTGTCATATTATAATAGAGACAGTAGATGTAGCTGGTCTGTCATAATATAATAGAGACATTAGATCTAGCTGCTCTGTCATAATATAATAAAGACAGGAGATCTAGCTGCTCTGTCATAATATATCAGAGACAGTAGATCTAGCTGGACTGCCATAATATATTAGAGACATAGAAACAGTAGATCTAGCTGGTCTGTCATAAAATAATAGAGAAATAGAGACAGTAAGTCTAGCTGGTCTGTCATATTATATTAGAGATAGTAGATCTAGCTGGTCTGTCATAATATATTAGAGACAGTAGATCTAGCTGGACTGTCATAATATAATAGAGACAGTAGATCTAGCTTGTCTGTCATAATACAATAGAGACAGTAGATCTAGCTGGTCTGTCATAATACAATAGAGACAGTAGATCTAGCTGGTCTGTCATAATACAATAGAGACCGTAGATCTAGCTGGTCTGTCACAATATAATAGAGACAGTAGATCTAGCTGGTCTGTCATAATATAATAGAGACATAGAGACAGTAGATGTAGCTGGTCGGTCATATTATAATAGACACAGTAGATCTAGCTGGTCTGTCATAATATAATAGAAAAGGTAGATCTAGCTGGTCTGTCATACTATAAGAGACAGTAGATCTAGCTGGTCTGTCATAATATAATAGAGAAAGTAGATTAAGCTGGTCTTCAATAATATAATAGAGAAAGTAGATTAAGCTGGTCTTCAATAATATAATAGAAACAGTAGATCTAGCTGGTCTGTCATATTATAATAGAAACAGTAGATCTAGCTGGTCTGACATAACATAATAGAGACAGTAGATATAGATGGTCTGTCATAATACAATAGAGACAGTAGATATAGCTGGTCTGTCATAATATAATGAAGACAGTAGATCTAGCTGGTCTGTCATAATATATTAGAGACAGTAGATCTAGCTGGACTGTCATAATATAATAGAGACAGAGACAGTAGATGTAGCTGGTCGGTCATATTATAATAGACACAGTAGATCTAGCTGGTCTGTCATAATATAATAGAAACAGTAGATCTAGCTGGTCTGTCATAATATAAGAGACATTAGATCTAGCTGGTCTGTCATAATATAATAGAGAAAGTAGATTAAGATGGTCTTCAATAATATAATAGAGACAGTAGATCTACCTGGTCTGTCATATTATAATAGAGACAGTAGATGTAGCTGGTCTGTCATAATATAATAGAGACAGTAGATCTAGCTGCTCTGTCATAATATAATAAAGACAGTAGATCTAGCTGCTCTGTCATAATATATCAGAGACAGTAGATCTAGCTGGACTGCCATAATATATTAGAGACATAGAAACAGTAGATCTAGCTGGTCTGTCATAATATAATAGAGACATAGAGACAGTAAGTCTAGCTGGTATGTCATATTATATTAGAGATAGTAGATCTAGCTGGTCTGTCATAATATAATAGAAACAGTAGATCTAGCTGGTCTGTCATAATATAATGGAGACATAGAGACAGTAGATGTAGCTGGTCGGTCATATTATAATAGACACAGTAGATCTAGCTGGTCTGTCATAATATATTAGAAAAAGTAGATCTAGCTGGTCTGTCATAATATAAGAGACAGTAGATCTAGCTGGTCTGTCATAATATAATAGAGAAAGTAGATTAAGCTGGTCTTCAATAATATAATAGAGACAGTAGATTAAGCTGGTCTTCAATAATATAATAGAGACAGTAGATCTAGCTGCTCTGTCATAATACAATAAAGACAGTAGATCTAGCTGCTCTGTCATAATATAATAAAGACAGTAGATCTAGCTGCTCTGTCATAATATAATAAAGACAGTAGATCTAGCTGCTCTGTCATAATATAATAAAGACAATAGATCTAGCTGGTCTGTCGTATTATAATAGAGACAATAGATCTAGCAGGTCTGTCATAATATAATAGAAACAGTAGATCTAGCTGGTCTGTCATATTATAATAGAAACAGTAGATCTAGCTGGTCTGACATAACATAATAGAGACAGTAGATATAGATGGTCTGTCATAATACAATAGAGACAGTAGATATAGCTGGTCTGTCATAATATAATGAAGACAGTAGATCTAGCTGGTCTGTCATAATATATTAGAGACAGTAGATCTAGCTGGACTGTCATAATATAATAGAGACAGAGATAGTAGATGTAGCTGGTCGGTCATATTATAATAGACACAGTAGATCTAGCTGGTCTGTCATAATATAATAGAAACAGTAGATCTAGCTGGTCTGTCATAATATAATAGAGAAAGTAGATTAAGATGGTCTTCAATAATATAATAGAGACAGTAGATCTAACTGGTCTGTCATATTATAATAGAGACAGTAGATGTAGCTGGTCTGTCATAATATAATAGAGACAGTAGATCTAGGTGCTCTGTCATAATATAATAAAGAAGAGTAGATCTAGCTGCTCTGTCATAATATATCAGAGACAGATAATCTAGCTGGACTGCCATAATATATTAGAGACATAGAAACAGTAGATCTAGCTGGTCTGTCATAATACAATAGAGACATAGAGACAGTAAGTCTAGCTGGTCTGTCATATTATATTAGATATAGTAGATCTAGCTGGTCTGTCATAATATAATAGAAACAGTAGATCTAGCAGGTCTGTCATAATATAATAGAAACAGTAGATCTAGCTGGTCTGTCATATTATAATAGAAACAGTAGATCTAGCTGGTCTGACATAACATAATAGAGACAGTAGATATAGATGGTCTGTCATAATACAATAGAGACAGTAGATATAGCTGGTCTGTCATAATATAATGAAGACAGTAGATCTAGCTGGTCTGTCATAATATATTAGAGACAGTAGATCTAGCTGGACTGTCATAATATAATAGAGACAGAGACAGTAGATGTAGCTGGTCGGTCATATTATAATAGACACAGTAGATCTAGCTGGTCTGTCAAAATATAATAGAAACAGTAGATCTAGCTGGTCTGTCATAATATAATGGAGACATAGAGACAGTAGATGTAGCTGGTCTGTCATAATATATTAGAGACAGTAGATCTAGCTGGTCTGTCATAATACAATAGAGACAGTAGATCTAGCTAGTCTGTCATAATACAATAGAGACCGTAGATCTAGCTGGTCTGTCACAATATAATAGAGACAGTAGATCTAGCTGGTCTGTCATAATATAAGAGACAGTAGATCAAGCTGGTCTTTCATAATATAATAGAGAAAGTAGATTAAGCTGGTCTTCAATAATATAATAGAGAAAGTAGATTAAGCTGGTCTTCAATAATATAATAGAGACAGTAGATTATGCTGGTCTTCAATAATATAATAGAGACAGTAGATCTAGCTGCGCTGTCATAATATAATAAAGACAGTAGATCTAGCTGCTCTGTCATAATATAATAAAGACAGTAGATCTAGCTGGACTGGCATAATATAATAGAGACAGAGACAGTAGATGTAGCTGGTCGGTCATATTATAATAGACACAGTAGATCTAGCTGGTCTGTCATAATATAATAGAAACAGTAGATCTAGCTGGTCTGTCATAATATAAGAGACAGTAGATCAAGCTGGTCTTTCATAATATAATAGAGAAAGTAGATTAAGCTGGTCTTCAATAATATAATAGAGAAAGTAGATTAAGCTGGTCTTCAATAATATAATAGAGACAGTAGATTAAGCTGGTCTTCAATAATATAATAGAGACAGTAGATCTAGCTGCTCTGTCATAATATAATAAAGACATTAGATCTAGCTGCTCTGTCATAATATAATAAAGACAGTAGATCTAGCTGGACTGGCATAATATAATAGAGACAGAGACAGTAGATGTAGCTGGTCGGTCATATTATAATAGACACAGTAGATCTAGCTGGTCTGTCATAATATAATAGAAACAGTAGATCTAGCTTGTCTGTCATAATATGTGAGACAGTAGATCTAGCTGGTCTGTCATAATATAATAGAGAAAGTAGATTAAGATGGTCTTCAATAATATAATAGAGACAGGAGATCTACCTGGTCTGTCATATTATAATAGAGACAGTAGATGTAGCTGGTCTGTCATAATATAATAGAGACATTAGATCTAGCTGCTCTGTCATAATATATCAGAGACAGTAGATCTAGCTGGACTGCCATAATATATTAGAGACATAGAAACAGTAGATCTAGCTGGTCTGTCATAAAATAATAGAGACATAGAGACAGTAGATCTAGCTGGACTGTCATAATATAATAGAGACAGTAGATCTAGCTTGTCTGTCATAATACAATAGAGACAGTAGATCTAGCTGGTCTGTCATAATACAATAGAGACAGTAGATCTAGCTGGTCTGTCATAATACAATAGAGACCGTAGATCTAGCTGGTCTGTCACAATATAATAGAGACAGTAGATCTAGCTGGTCTGTCATAATATAATAGAGACATAGAGACAGTAGATGTAGCTGGTCGGTCATATTATAATAGACACAGTAGATCTAGCTGGTCTGTCATAATATAATAGAAAAAGTAGATCTAGCTGGTCTGTCATAATATAAGAGACAGTAGATCTAGCTGGTCTGTCATAATATAATAGAGAAAGTAGATTAAGCTGGTCTTCAATAATATATGAGAGAAAGTAGATTAAGCTGGTCTTCAATAATATAATAGAGACAGTAGATTAAGCTGGTCTTCAATAATATAATAGAGACAGTAGATCTAGCTGCTCTGTCATAATACAATAAAGACAGTAGATCTAGCTGCTCTGTCATAATATAATAAAGACAGTAGATCTAGCTGCTCTGTCATAATATAATAAAGACAGTAGATCTAGCTGCTCTGTCATAATATATCAAAGACAGTAGATCTAGCTGGTCTGTCGTATTATAATAGAGACAATAGATCTAGCAGGTCTGTCATAATATAATAGAAACAGTAGATCTAGCTGGTCTGTCATATTATAATAGAAACAGTAGATCTAGCTGGTCTGACATAACATAATAGAGACAGTAGATATAGATGGTCTGTCATAATACAATAGAGACAGTAGATATAGCTGGTCTGTCATAATATATTAGAGACAGTAGATCTAGCTGGACTGTCATAATATAATAGAGACAGAGACAGTAGATGTAGCTGGTCGGTCATATTATAATAGACACAGTAGATCTAGCTGGTCTGTCATAATATAATAGAAACAGTAGATCTAGCTGGTCTGTCATAATATAAGAGACAGTAGATCTAGCTGGTCTGTCATAATATAACAGAGAAAGTAGATTAAGATGGTCTTCAATAATATAATAGAGACTGTAGATCTACCTGGTCTGTCATATTATAATAGAGACAGTAGATGTAGCTGGTCTGTCATAATATAATAGAGACAGTAGATCTAGGTGCTCTGTCATAATATAATAAAGAAGAGTAGATCTAGCTGCTCTGTCATAATATATCAGAGACAGTTAATCTAGCTGGACTGCCATAATATATTAGAGACATAGAAACAGTAGATCTAGCTGCTCTGTCATAATATAATAAAGACAGTAGATCTAGCTGCTCTGTCATAATATATCAAAGACAGTAGATCTAGCTGGTCTGTCGTATTATAATAGAGACAATAGATCTAGCAGGTCTGTCATAATATAATAGAAACAGTAGATCTAGCTGGTCTGTCATATTATAATAGAAACAGTAGATCTAGCTGGTCTGACATAACATAATAGAGACAGTAGATATAGATGGTCTGTCATAATACAATAGAGACAGTAGATCTAGCTGGTCTGTCATAATATATTAGAGACAGTAGATCTAGCTGGACTGTCATAATATAATAGAGACAGTAGATGTAGCTGGTCGGTCATATTATAATAGACACAGTAGATCTAGCTGGTCTGTCATAATATAATAGAAACAGTAGATCTAGCTGGTCTGTCATAATATAAGAGACAGTAGATCTAGCTGGTCTGTCATAATATAACAGAGAAAGTAGATTAAGATGGTCTTCAATAATATAATAGAGACAGTAGATCTACCTGGTCTGTCATATTATAATAGAGACAGTAGATGTAGCTGGTCTGTCATAATATAATAGAGACAGTAGATCTAGGTGCTCTGTCATAATATAATAAAGAAGAGTAGATCTAGCTGCTCTGTCATAATATATCAGAGACAGTTAATCTAGCTGGACTGCCATAATATATTAGAGACATAGAAACAGTAGATCTAGCTGGTCTGTCATAATACAATAGAGACATAGAGACAGTAAGTCTAGCTGGTCTGTCATATTATATTAGATATAGTAGATCTAGCTGGTCTGTCATAATATAATAGAAACAGTAGATCTAGCTGGTCTGTCATAATATAAGAGACAGTAGATCTAGCTGGTCTGTCATAATATAATAGAGAAAGTAGATTAAGCTGGTCTTCAATAATATAATAGAGAAAGTAGATTAAGCTGGTCTTCAATAATATAATAGAGAAAGTAGATTAAGCTGGTCTTCAATAATATAATAGAGACAGTAGATTAAGCTGGTCTTCAATAATATAATAGAGACAGTAGATCTAGCTGCTCTGTCATAATATAATAAAGACAGTAGATCTAGCTGCTCTGTCATAATATAATAAAGACAGTAGATCTAGCTGGACTGGCATAATATAATAGAGACAGAGACAGTAGATGTAGCTGGTCGGTCAATTTATAATAGACACAGTAGATCTAGCTGGTCTGTCATAATATAATAGAAACAGTAGATCTAGCTGGTCTGTCATAATATATGAGACAGTAGATCTAGCTGGTCTGTCATAATATAATAGAGAAAGTAGATTAAGATGGTCTTCAATAATATAATAGAGACAGTAGATCTACCTGGTCTGTCATATTATAATAGAGACAGTAGATGTAGCTGGTCTGTCATAATATAATAGAGACATTAGATCTAGCTGCTCTGTCATAATATAATAAAGACAGTAGATCTAGCTGCTCTGTCATAATATATCAGAGACAGTAGATCTAGCTGGACTGCCATAATATATTAGAGACATAGAAACAGTAGATCTAGCTGGTCTGTCATAAAATAATAGAGACATAGAGACAGTAAGTCTAGCTGGTCTGTCATATTATATTAGAGATAGTAGATCTAGCTGGTCTGTCATAATATATTAGAGACAGTAGATCTAGCTGGACTGTCATAATATAATAGAGACAGTAGATCTAGCTTGTCTGTCATAATACAATAGAGACAGTAGATCTAGCTGGTCTGTCATAATACAATAGAGACAGTAGATCTAGCTGGTCTGTCATAATACAATAGAGACCGTAGATCTAGCTGGTCTGTCACAATATAATAGAGACAGTAGATCTAGCTGGTCTGTCATAATATAATAGAGACATAGAGACAGTAGATGTAGCTGGTCGGTCATATTATAATAGACACAGTAGATCTAACTGGTCTGTCATAATATATTAGAAAAAGTAGATCTAGCTGGTCTGTCATAATATAAGAGACAGTAGATCTAGCTGGTCTGTCATAATATAATAGAGAAAGTAGATTAAGCTGTTCTTCAATAATATAATAGAGAAAGTAGATTAAGCTGGTCTTCAATAATATAATAGAGACAGTAGATTAAGCTGGTCTTCAATAATATAATAGAGACAGTAGATCTAGCTGCTCTGTCATAATACAATAAAGACTGTAGATCTAGCTGCTCTGTCATAATATAATAAAGACAGTAGATCTAGCTGCTCTGTCATAATATAATAAAGACAGTAGATCTAGCTGCTCTGTCATAATATAATAAAGACAATAGATCTAGCTGGTCTGTCGTATTATAATAGAGACAATAGATCTAGCAGGTCTGTCATAATATAATAGAAACAGTAGATCTAGCTGGTCTGTCATATTATAATAGAAACAGTAGATCTAGCTGGTCTGACATAACATAATAGAGACAGTAGATATAGATGGTCTGTCATAATACAATAGAGACAGTAGATGTAGCTGGTCTGTCATAATATAATAGAGACAGTAGATCTAGGTGCTCTGTCATAATATAATAAAGAAGAGTAGATCTAGCTGCTCTGTCATAATATATCAGAGAGAGTAAATCTAGCTGGACTGCCATAATATATTAGAGACATAGAAACAGTAGATCTAGCTGGTCTGTCATAATATAATAGAGACATAGAGACAGTAAGTCTAGCTGGTCTGTCATATTATATTAGATATAGTAGATCTAGCTGGTCTGTCATAATATAATAGAAACAGTAGATCTAGCAGGTCTGTCATAATATAATAGAAACAGTAGATCTAGCTGGTCTGTCATATTATAATAGAAACAGTAGATCTAGCTGGTCTGACATAACATAATAGAGACAGTAGATATAGATGGTCTGTCATAATACAATAGAGACAGTAGATATAGCTGGTCTGTCATAATATAATGAAGACAGTAGATCTAGCTGGTCTGTCATAATATATTAGAGACAGTAGATCTAGCTGGACTGTCATAATATAATAGAGACAGAGACAGTAGATGTAGCTGGTCGGTCATATTATAATAGACACAGTAGATCTAGCTGGTCTGTCATAATATAAGAGACAGTAGATCTAGCTGGTCTGTCATAATATAATAGAGAAAGTAGATTAAGCTGTTCTTCAATAATATAATAGAGAAAGTAGATTAAGCTGGTCTTCAATAATATAATAGAGACAGTAGATTAAGCTGGTCTTCAATAATATAATAGAGACAGTAGATCTAGCTGCTCTGTCATAATACAATAAAGACAGTAGATCTAGCTGCTCTGTCATAATATAATAAAGACAGTAGATCTAGCTGCTCTGTCATAATATAATAAAGACAGTAGATCTAGCTGCTCTGTCATAATATAATAAAGACAATAGATCTAGCTGGTCTGTCGTATTATAATAGAGACAATAGATCTAGCAGGTCTGTCATAATATAATAGAAACAGTAGATCTAGCTGGTCTGTCATATTATAATAGAAACAGTAGATCTAGCTGGTCTGACATAACATAATAGAGACAGTAGATATAGATGGTCTGTCATAATACAATAGAGACAGTAGATATAGCTGGTCTGTCATAATATAATGAAGACAGTAGATCTAGCTGGTCTGTCATAATATATTAGAGACAGTAGATCTAGCTGGACTGTCATAATATAATAGAGACAGAGACAGTAGATGTAGCTGGTCTGTCATAATATAAGAGACAGTAGATCTATCTGGTCTGTCATAATATAATAGAGAAAGTAGATTAAGATGGTCTTCAATAATATAATAGAGACAGTAGATCTACCTGGTCTGTCATATTATAATAGAGACAGTAGATGTAGCTGGTCTGTCATAATATAATAGAGACAGTAGATCTAGCTGCTTTGTCATAATATAATAAAGACAGTAGATCTAGCTGCTCTGTCATAATATATCAGAGACAGTAGATCTAGCTGGACTGCCATAATATATTAGAGACATAGAAACAGTAGATCTAGCTGGTCTGTCATAATATAATAGAGACATAGAGACAGTAAGTCTAGCTGGTCTGTCATATTATATTAGAGATAGTAGATCTAGCTGGTCTGTCATAATATAATAGAAACAGTAGATCTAGCTGGTCTGTCATAATATAATGGAGACATAGAGACGGTAGATGTAGCTGGTCTGTCATAATATATTAGAGACAGTAGATCTAGCTGGACTGTCATAATATAATAGAGACAGTAGATCTAGCTGGTCTGTCATAATACAATAGAGACAGTAGATCTAGCTGGTCTGTCATAATACAATAGAGACAGTAGATCTAGCTGGTCTGTCATAATTCAATAGAGACCGTAGATCTAGCTGGTCTGTCACAATATAATAGAGACAGTAGATCTAGCTTGTCTGTCATAATATAATAGAGACATAGAGACAGTAGATGTAGCTGGTCGGTCATATTATAATAGACACAGTAGATCTAGCTGGTCTGTCATAATATAATAGAAACAGTAGATCTAGCTGGTCTGTCATAATATAAGAGACAGTAGATCTAGCTGGTCTGTCATAATATAATAGAGAAAGTAGATTAAGCTGGTCTTCAATAATATAATAGAGAAAGTAGATTAAGCTGGTCTTCAATAATATAATAGAGACAGTAGATTAAGCTGGTCTTCAATAATATAATAGAGACAGTAGATCTAGCTGCTCTGTCATAATATAATAAAGACAGTAGATCTAGCTGCTCTGTCATAATATAATAAAGACAGTAGATCTAGCTGGACTGGCATAATATAATAGAGACAGAGACAGTAGATGTAGCTGGTCGGTCATATTATAATAGACACAGTAGATCTAGCTGGTCTGTCATAATATAATAGAAACATTAGATCTAGCTGGTCTGTCATAATATATGAGACAGTATATCTAGCTGGTCTGTCATAATATAATAGAGAAAGTAGATTAAGATGGTCTTCAATAATATAATAGAGACAGTAGATCTACCTGGTCTGTCATATTATAATAGAAACAGTAGATGTAGCTGGTCTGACATAACATAATAGAGACAGTAGATCTAGCTGCTCTGTCATAATATAATAAAGACAGTAGATCTAGCTGGTCTGTCATAATATATTAGAGACAGTAGATCTAGCTGGACTGCCATAATATATTAGAGACATAGAAACAGTAGATCTAGCTGGTCTTTCATAATATAATAGAGACATAGAGACAGTAAGTCTAGCTGGTCTGTCATATTATATTAGAGATAGTAGATCTAGCTGGTCTGTCATAATATATTAGAGACAGTAGATCTAGCTGGACTGTCATAATATATTAGAGACAGTAGATCTAGCTGGACTGTCATAATATAATAGAGACAGTAGATATAGCTGGTCTGTCATAATACAATAGAGACAGTAGATCTAGCTGGTCTGTCATAATACAATAGAGACCGTAGATCTAGCTGGTCTGTCACAATATAATAGAGACAGTAGATCTAGCTGGTCTGTCATAATATAATAGAGACATAGAGACAGTAGATGTAGCTGGTCGGTCATATTATAATAGACACAGTAGATCTAGCTGGTCTGTCATAATATAATAGAAACAGTAGATCTAGCTGGTCTGTCATAATATAAGAGACAGTAGATCTAGCTGGTCTGTCATAATATAATAGAGAAAGTAGATTAAGCTGGTCTTCAATAATATAATAGAGAAAGTAGATTAAGCTGGTCTTCAATAATATAATAGAGACAGTAGATTAAGCTGGTCTTCAATAATATAATAGAGACAGTAGATCTAGCTGCTCTGTCATAATATAATAAAGACAGTAGATCTAGCTGCTCTGTCATAATATAATAAAGACAGTAGATCTAGCTGGACTGGCATAATATAATAGAGACAGAGACAGTAGATGTAGCTGGTCGGTCAATTTATAATAGACACAGTAGATCTAGCTGGTCTGTCATAATATAATAGAAACAGTAGATCTAGCTGGTCTGTCATAATATATGAGACAGTAGATCTAGCTGGTATGTCATAATATAATAGAGAAAGTAGATTAAGATGGTCTTCAATAATATAATAGAGACAGTAGATCTACCTGGTCTGTCATATTATAATAGAGACAGTAGATGTAGCTGGTCTGTCATAAAATAATAGAGACAGTAGATCTAGCTGCTCTGTCATAATATAATAAAGACAGTAGATATCGCTGCTCTGCCATAATATATTAGAGACATAGAAACAGTAGATCTAGCTGGTCTGTCATAAAATAATAGAGACATAGAGACAGTAAGTCTAGCTGGTCTGTCATATTATAGTAGAGATAGTAGGTCGAGCTGGTCTGTCATAATATATTAGAGACAGTAGATCTAGCTGGACTGTCATAATATAATAGAGACCGTAGATCTAGCTGGTCTGTCATAATACAATAGAGACAGTAGATCTAGCTGGTCTGTCATAAAATAATAGAGACATAGAGACAGTAAGTCTAGCTGGTCTGTCATATTATATTAGAGATAGTAGATCTAGCTGGTCTGTCATAATATATTAGAGACAGTAGATCTAGCTGGACTGTCATAATATAATAGAGACAGTAGATCTAGCTGGTCTGTCATAATACAATAGAGACAGTAGATCTAGCTGGTCTGTCATAATACAATAGAGACCGTAGATCTAGCTGGTCTGTCACAATATAATAGAGACAGTAGATCTAGCTGGTCTGTCATAATATTATAGAGACATAGAGACAGTAGATGTAGCTGGTCGGTCATATTATAATAGACACAGTAGATCTAGCTGGTCTGTCATAATATAATAGAAAAAGTAGATCTAGCTGGTCCGTCATAATATAAGAGACAGTAGATCTAGCTGGTCTGTCATAATATAATAGAGAAAGTAGATTAAGCTGGTCTTCAATAATATAATAGAGAAAGTAGATTAAGCTGGTCTTCAATAATATAATAGAGACAGTCGATTAAGCTGGTCTTTAATAATATAATAGAGACACTAGATCTAGCTGCTCTGTCATAATACAATAAAGACAGTAGATCTAGCTGCTCTGTCATAATATAATAAAGACAGTAGATCTAGCTGCTCTGTCATAATATAATAAAGACAGTAGATCTAGCTGCTCTGTCATAATATAATAAAGACAGTAGATCGAGCTGCTTTGTCATAATATAATAAAGACAGTAGGGCTAGCTGCTCTGTCATAATATAATAAAGACAGTAGATCTAGCTGCTCTGTCATAATATAATAAAGACAGTAGGTCTAGCTGCTCTGTCATAATATATCAGAGACAGTAGATCTAGCTGGACTGTCATAATATATTAGAGACATAGAAACAGTAGATCTAACTGGTCTGTCATAATATAAGAAAGACAGTAGATCTAGCTGGTCTGTCATAATATAATAGAAATATAGAGTCAGTACGTCTAGCTGGTCTGTCATATTATAATAGAAACAGTAGATCTTACTGGTCTGTCATATTATAATAGAAACAGTAGATCTAGCTGGTCTGACATAACATAATAGAGACAGTAGATATAGATGGTCTGTCATAATACAATAGAGACAGTAGATCTTACTGGTCTGTCATATTATAATAGAAACAGTAGATCTAGCTGGTCTGACATAACATAATAGAGACAGTAGATATAGATGGTCTGTCATAATACAATAGAGACAGTAGATATAGCTGGTCTGTCATAATATAATGAAGACAGTAGATCTAGCTGGTCTGTCATAATATATTAGAGACAGTAGATCTAGCTGGACTGTCATAATATAATAGAGACAGTAGATATAGCTGGTCTAACATAATAGAGACAGTAAATACAGCTGATATGTCATAATATAATAGAGACAGTAGGTCTAGCTGGTCTGTCATAATATATTAGAGACAGTAGATCTAGCTGGTCTTTCATAATACAATAGAGACAGTAGATCTAGCTGGTCTGTCACAATATAATAGAGACAGTAGATCTAGCTGGTCTGTCATAATATAATAGAGACAGAGACAGTAGATGTAGCTGGTCGGTCATATTATAATAGACACAGTAGATCTATCTGGTCTGTCATAATATAATAGAAACAGTAGATCTAGCTGGTCTATCATAATATAAGAGACAGTAGATCTAGCTGGTCTGTCATAATATATCAGAGATAGTAGATCTAGCTGGACTGTCATAATATATTAGAGACATAGTAACAGAAGATCTAGCTGGTATGTCATAATATAATAAAGACAGTAGATCTAGCTGGTCTGTCATAATATAATAGAGACATAGAGTCAGTAAGTCTAGCTGGTCTGTCACAATATAATAGAGACAGTAGATCTAGCTGGTCTGTCATAATATAATAGAGACATAGACAGTAGATATAGCTGGTGTGTAATAGTATAATAGAGACAGTAGATCTAGCTGGTGTATCATAATATAATAGAGACATAGCGATAGTAGATATAGCTGGTCTGTAATAGTATAATAGAGACAGTAGATCTAGATGGTCTGCCATAATATAATAGAGACATAGAAACAGTAGATCTAGCTGGTCTGTCGTATTATAATAGAGACAGTAGATCTAGCTGCTCTGTCATAATATATTAGAGACAGTAGATCTAGCTGCTCTGTCATAATTGAATAGAGAGAGTAGATCTAGCTGGTCTGTCAAAATATAATAGAGACAGTATATCTAGATGCTCTGTAATAATATAATAGAGACAGAGACAGTAGATCTTGCTGGACTGTCATAATATAATAGAGACTGTAGCTCTAGCTGGTCTGTCATAATACAATAAAGACAGTAGATCTAGCTGGTCTGTCATTATACAATAGAGACAGTAGATCTAGCTGGACTGTCATATTATAATAGAGACAGTAGATGTAGCTGGTCTGTCATAATATAATAGAGACAGTAGATCTAGCTGGTCTGTCATAATATAATAGAAACAGTAGATCTAGCTGGTCTGTCATAATATAAGAGACAGTAGATCTAGCTGGTCTGTCATAATATAATAGAGAAAGTAGATTAAGATGGTCTTCAATAATATAATAGAGACAGTAGATCTACCTGGTCTGTCATATTATAATAGAGACAGTAGATGTAGCTGGTCTGTCATAATATAATAGAGACAGTAGATCTAGCTGCTCTGTCATAATATAATAAAGACAGTAGATCTAGCTGCTCTGTCATAATATATCAGAGACAGTAGATCTAGCTGGACTGCCATAATATATTAGAGACATAGAAACAGTAGATCTAGCTGGTCTTTCATAATATAATAGAGACATAGAGACAGTAAGTCTAGCTGGTCTGTCATATTATATTAGAGATAGTAGATCTAGCTGGTCTGTCATAATATATTAGAGACAGTAGATCTAGCTGGACTGTCATAATATATTAGAGACAGTAGATCTAGCTGGACTGTCATAATATAATAGAGACAGTAGATATAGCTGGTCTGTCATAATACAATAGAGACAGTAGATCTAGCTGGTCTGTCATAATACAATAGAGACAGTAGATCTAGCTGGTCTGTCATAATACAATAGAGACCGTAGATCTAGCTGGTCTGTCACAATATAATAGAGACAGTAGATCTAGCTGGTCTGTCATAATATAATAGAGACATAGAGACAGTAGATGTAGCTGGTCGGTCATATTATAATAGACACAGTAGATCTAGCTGGTCTGTCATAATATAATAGAAACAGTAGATCTAGCTGGTCTGTCATAATATAAGAGACAGTAGATCTAGCTGGTCTGTCATAATATAATAGAGAAAGTAGATTAAGCTGGTCTTCAATAATATAATAGAGAAAGTAGATTAAGCTGGTCTTCAATAATATAATAGAGACAGTAGATTAAGCTGGTCTTCAATAATATAATAGAGACAGTAGATCTAGCTGCTCTGTCATAATATAATAAAGACAGTAGATCTAGCTGCTCTGTCATAATATAATAAAGACAGTAGATCTAGCTGGACTGGCATAATATAATAGAGACAGAGACAGTAGATGTAGCTGGTCGGTCAATTTATAATAGACACAGTAGATCTAGCTGGTCTGTCATAATATAATAGAAACAGTAGATCTAGCTGGTCTGTCATAATATATGAGACAGTAGATCTAGCTGGTATGTCATAATATAATAGAGAAAGTAGATTAAGCTGGTCTTCAATAATATAATAGAGACAGTAGATCTACCTGGTCTGTCATATTATAATAGAGACAGTAGATGTAGCTGGTCTGTCATAATATAATAGAGACAGTAGATCTAGCTGCTCTGTCATAATATAATAAAGACAGTAGATATAGCTGGTCTGTCATAATATAATGAAGACAGTAGATCTAGCTGGTCTGTCATAATATATTAGAGACAGTAGATCTAGCTGGACTGTCATAATATAATAGAGACAGAGACAGTAGATGTAGCTGGTCGGTCATATTATAATAGACACAGTAGATCTAGCTGTTCTGTCATAATATAATAGAAACAGTAGATCAAGCTGGTCTGTCATAATATAAGAGACAGTAGATCTAGCTCGTCTGTCATAATATAATAGAGAAAGTAGATTAAGATGGTCTTCAATAATATAATAGAGACAGTAGATCTACCTGGTCTGTCATATTATAATAGAAACAGTAGATGTAGCTGGTCTGTCATAATATAATAGAGACAGTAGATCTAGCTGCTCTGTCATAATATAATAAAGACAGTAGATCTAGCTGCTCTGTCATAATATATCAGAGACAGTAGATCTAGCTGGACTGCCATAATATATTAGAGACATAGAAACAGTAGATCTAGCTGGTCTTTCATAATATAATAGAGACATAGAGACAGTAAGTCTAGCTGGTCTGTCATATAATATTAGAGATAGTAGATCTAGCTGGTCTGTCATAATATAATAGAAACAGTAGATCTAGCTGGTTTGTCATAATATAATGGAGACATAGAGACAGTAGATGTAGCTGGTCTGTCATAATATATTAGAGACAGTAGATCTAGCTGGACTGTCATAATATAATAGAGACAGTAGATATAGCTGGTCTGTCATAATACAATAAAGACAGTAGATCTAGCTGGTCTGTCATAATACAATAGAGACAGTAGATCTAGCTGGTCTGTCATAATACAATAGAGACCGTAGATCTAGCTGGTCTGTCACAATATAATAGAGACAGTAGATCTAGCTGGTCTGTCATAATATAATAGAGACATAGAGACAGTAGATGTAGCTGGTCGGTCATATTATAATAGACACAGTAGATCTAGCTGGTCTGTCATAATATAATAGAAACAGTAGATCTAGCTGGTCTGTCATAATATAAGAGACAGTAGATCTAGCTGGTCTGTCATAATATAATAGAGAAAGTAGATTAAGCTGGTCTTCAATAATATAATAGAGAAAGTAGATTAAGCTGGTCTTCAATAATATAATAGAGAAAGTAGATTAAGCTGGTCTTCAATAATATAATAGAGACAGTAGATTAAGCTGGTCTTCAATAATATAATAGAGACAGTAGATCTAGCTGCTTTGTCATAATATAATAAAGACAGTAGATCTAGCTGCTCTGTCATAATATAATAAAGACAGTAGATCTAGCTGGTCTGTCATAATATATGAGACAGTAGATCTAGCTGGTATGTCATAATATAATAGAGAAAGTAGATTAAGCTGGTCTTCAATAATATAATAGAGACAGTAGATCTACCTGGTCTGTCATATTATAATAGAGACAGTAGATGTAGCTGGTCTGTCATAATATAATAGAGACAGTAGATCTAGCTGCTCTGTCATAATATAATAAAGACAGTAGATATAGCTGGTCTGTCATAATATAATGAAGACAGTAGATCTAGCTGGTCTGTCATAATATATTAGAGACAGTAGATCTAGCTGGACTGTCATAATATAATAGAGACAGAGACAGTAGATGTAGCTGGTCGGTCATATTATAATAGACACAGTAGATCTAGCTGGTCTGTCATAATATAATAGAAACAGTAGATCTAGCTGGTCTGTCATAATATAAGAGACAGTAGATCTAGCTCGTCTGTCATAATATAATAGAGAAAGTAGATTAAGATGGTCTTCAATAATATAATAGAGATAGTAGATCTACCTGGTCTGTCATATTATAATAGAGACAGTAGATGTAGCTGGTCTGTCATAATATAATAGAGACAGTAGATCTAGCTGCTCTGTCATAATATAATAAAGACAGTAGATCTAGCTGCTCTGTCATAATATATCAGAGACAGTAGATCTAGCTGGACTGCCATAATATATTAGAGACATAGAAACAGTAGATCTAGCTGGTCTTTCATAATATAATAGAGACATAGAGACAGTAAGTCTAGCTGGTCTGTCATATAATATTAGAGATAGTAGATCTAGCTGGTCTGTCATAATATAATAGAAACAGTAGATCTAGCTGGTTTGTCATAATATAATGGAGACATAGAGACAGTAGATGTAGCTGGTCTGTCATAATATATTAGAGACAGTAGATCTAGCTGGACTGTCATAATATAATAGAGACAGTAGATCTAGCTGGTCTGTCATAATACAATAGAGACAGTAGATCTAGCTGGTCTGTCATAATACAATAGAGACAGTAGATCTAGCTGGTCTGTCATAATACATAATACAATAGAGACCGTAGATCTAGCTGGTCTGTCACAATATAATAGAGACAGTAGATCTAGCTGGTCTGTCATAATATAATAGAGACATAGAGACAGTAGATGTAGCTGGTCGGTCATATTATAATAGACACAGTAGATCTAGCTGGTCTGTCATAATATAATAGAAAGAGTAGATCTAGCTGGTCTGTCATAATATAAGAGACAGTAGATCTAGCTGGTCTGTCATAATATAATAGAGAAAGTAGATTAAGCTGGTCTTCAATAATATAATAGAGAAAGTAGATTAAGCTGGTCTTCAATAATATAATAGAGACAGTAGATTAAGCTGGTCTTCAATAATATAATAGAGACAGTAGATCTAGCTGCTCTGTCATAATATAATAAAGACAGTAGATCTAGCTGCTCTGTCATAATATAATAAAGACAGTAGATCTAGCTGGACTGGCATAATATAATAGAGACAGAGACAGTAGATGTAGCTGGTCGGTCAATTTATAATAGACACAGTAGATCTAGCTGGTCTGTCATAATATAATAGAAACAGTAGATCTAGCTGGTCTGTCATAATATAAGAGACAGTATATCTAGCTGGTCTGTCATAATATAATAGAGAAAGTAGATTAAGCTGGTCTTCAATAATATAATAGAGAAAGTAGATTAAGCTGGTCTTCAATAATATAATAGAGACAGTAGATTAAGCTGGTCTTCAATAATATAATAGAGACAGTAGATCTAGCTGCTCTGTCATAATATAATAAAGACAGTAGATCTAGCTGCTCTGTCATAATATAATAAAGACAGTAGATCTAGCTGGACTGGCATAATATAATAGAGACAGAGACAGTAGATGTAGCTGGTCGGTCAATTTATAATAGACACAGTAGATCTAGCTGGTCTGTCATAATATAATAGAAACAGTAGATCTAGCTGGTCTGTCATAATATATGAGACAGTAGATCTAGCTGGTATGTCATAATATAATAGAGAAAGTAGATTAAGATGGTCTTCAATAATATAATAGAGACAGTAGATCTACCTGGTCTGTCATATTATAATAGAGACAGTAGATGTAGCTGGTCTGTCATAATATAATAGAGACAGTAGATCTAGCTGCTCTGTCATAATATAATAAAGACAGTAGATATCGCTGCTCTGTCATAATATAACAGGAGACAGTAGATCTAGCTGGACTGCCATAATATATTAGAGACATAGAAACAGTAGATCTAGCTGGTCTGTCATAAAATAATAGAGACATAGAGACAGTAAGTCTAGCTGGTCTGTCATATTATATTAGAGACAGTAGGTCTAGCTGCTCTGTCATAATATATCAGAGACAGTAGATCTAGCTGGACTGTCATAATATATTAGAGACATAGAAACAGTAGATCTAGCTGGTCTGTCATAATATAATAAAGACAGTAGATCTAGCTGGACTGTCATAATATAATAGAGACAGTAGATCTAGCTGGTCTGTCATAATACAATAGAGACAGTAGATCTAGCTGGTCTGTCATAATACAATAGAGACAGTAGATCTAGCTGGTCTGTCATAATACAATAGAGACCGTAGATCTAGCTGGTCTGTCATAATACAATAGAGACAGTAGATCTAGCTGGTCTGTCATAAAATAATAGAGACATAGAGACAGTAGATGTAGCTGGTCGGTCATATTATAATAGACACAGTAGATCTAGCTGGTCTGTCATAATATAATAGAAAAAGTAGATCTAGCTGGTCTGTCATAATATAAGAGACAGTAGATCTAGCTGGTCTGTCATAATATAATAGAGAAAGTAGATTAAGCTGGTCTTCAATAATATAATAGAGAAAGTAGATTAAGCTGGTCTTCAATAATATAATAGAGACAGTAGATTAAGCTGGTCTTCAATAATATAATAGAGACAGTAGATCTAGCTGCTCTGTCATAATACAATAAAGACAGTAGATCTAGCTGCTCTGTCATAATATAATAAAGACAGAAGATCTAGCTGCTCTGTCATAATATAATAAAGACAGTAGATCTAGCTGCTCTGTCATAATATAATAAAGACAGTAGATCTAGCTGGTATGTCATAATATAATAGAGAAAGTAGATTAAGATGGTCTTCAATAATATAATAGAGACAGTAGATCTACCTGGTCTGTCATATTATAATAGAGACAGTAGATGTAGCTGGTCTGTCATAATATAATAGAGACAGTAGATCTAGCTGCTCTGTCATAATATAATAAAGACAGTAGATATCGCTGCTCTGTCATAATATAACAGGAGACAGTAGATCTAGCTGGACTGCCATAATATATTAGAGACATAGAAACAGTAGATCTAGCTGGTCTGTCATAAAATAATAGAGACATAGAGACAGTAAGTCTAGCTGGTCTGTCATATTATATTAGAGACAGTAGGTCTAGCTGCTCTGTCATAATATATCAGAGACAGTAGATCTAGCTGGACTGTCATAATATATTAGAGACATAGAAACAGTAGATCTAGCTGGTCTGTCATAATATAATAAAGACAGTAGATCTAGCTGGACTGTCATAATATAATAGAGACAGTAGATCTAGCTGGTCTGTCATAATACAATAGAGACAGTAGATCTAGCTGGTCTGTCATAATACAATAGAGACAGTAGATCTAGCTGGTCTGTCATAATACAATAGAGACCGTAGATCTAGCTGGTCTGTCATAATACAATAGAGACAGTAGATCTAGCTGGTCTGTCATAAAATAATAGAGACATAGAGACAGTAGATGTAGCTGGTCGGTCATATTATAATAGACACAGTAGATCTAGCTGGTCTGTCATAATATACTAGAAATTGTAGATCTAGCTGGTCTGTCATAATATAAGAGACAGTAGATCTAGCTGGTCTGTCATAATATAATAGAGAAAGTAGATTAAGCTGGTCTTCAATAATATAATAGAGAAAGTAGATTAAGCTGGTCTTCAATAATATAATAGAGACAGTAGATTAAGCTGGTCTTCAATAATATAATAGAGACAGTAGATCTAGCTGCTCTGTCATAATACAATAAAGACAGTAGATCTAGCTGCTCTGTCATAATATAATAAAGACAGAAGATCTAGCTGCTCTGTCATAATATAATAAAGACAGTAGATCTAGCTGCTCTGTCATAATATAATAAAGACAGTAGATCTAGCTGCTCTGTCATAATATAATAAAGACAGTAGATCTAGCTGCTCTGTCATAATATAATAAAGACAGTAGGTCTAGCTGCTCTGTCATAATATATCAGAGACAGTAGGTCTAGCTGCTCTGTCATAATATATCAGAGACAGTAGATCTAGCTGGACTGTCATAATATATTAGAGACATAGAAACAGTAGATCTAGCTGGTCTGTCATAATATAATAAAGACAGTAGATCTAGCTGGTCTGTCATAATATAATAGAAACAGTAGATCTTACTGGTCTGTCATATTATAATAGAAACAGTAGATCTAGCTGGTCTGACATAACATAATAGAGACAGTAGATATAGATGGTCTGTCATAATACAATAGAGACAGTAGATATAGCTGGTCTGTCATAATATAATGAAGACAGTAGATCTAGCTGGTCTGTCGTAATATATTAGAGACAGTAGATCTAGCTGGACTGTCATAATATAATAGAGACAGTAGATATAGCTGGTCTAACATAATAGAGACAGTAAATACAGCTGATCTGTCATAATATAATAGAGACAGTAGGTCTAGCTGGTCTGTCATAATATATTAGAGACAGTAGATCTAGCTGGTCTTTCATAATACAAAAGAGACAGTAGATCTAGCTGGTCTGTCACAATATAATAGAGACAGTAGATCTAGCTGGTCTGTCATAATATAATAGAGACAGAGACAGTAGATGTAGCTGGTCGGTCATATTATAATAGACACAGTAGATCTATCTGGTCTGTCATAATATAATAGAAACAGTAGATCTAGCTGGTCTATCATAATATAAGAGACATTAGATCTAGCTGGTCTGTCATAATATATCAGAGATAGTAGATCTAGCTGGTCTGTCATAATATATTAGAGACATAGAAACAGAAGATCTAGCTGGTATGTCATAATATAATAAAGACAGTAGATCTAGCTGGTCTGTCATAATATAATAGAGACATAGAGTCAGTAAGTCTAGCTGGTCTGTCACAATATAATAGAGACAGTAGATCTAGCTGGTCTGTCATAATATAATAGAGACATAGACAGTAGATATAGCTGGTCTGTAATAGTATAATAGAGACAGTAGATCTAGCTGGTGTATCATAATATAATAGAGACATAGCGATAGTAGATATAGCTGGTCTGTAATAGTATAATAGAGACAGTAGATCTAGCTGGTCTGTCGTATTATAATAGAGACAGTAGATCTAGCTGTTCTGTCATAATATATTAGAGACAGTAGATCTAGCTGCTCTGTCATAATTGAATAGAGAGAGTAGATCTAGCTGGTCTGTCAAAATATAATAGAGACAGTATATCTAGATGCTCTGTAATAATATAATAGAGACAGAGACAGTAGATCTTGCTGGACTGTCATAATATAATAGAGACAGTAGATCTAGCTGGTCTGTCATAATACAATAAAGACAGTAGATCTAGCTGGTCTGTCATTATACAATAGAGACAGTAGATCTAGCTGGACTGTCATATTATAATAGAGACAGTAGATCTAGCAGGTCTGTCACAATATAATAGAGACAGTAGATCTAGCTGCTCTGTCATAATATAATAAAGACAGTAGATCTAGCTGGTCTGTCACAATATAATAGAGACAGTAGATCTAGCTGGTCTGTCATAATATAATAGAGACAGAGACAGTAGATGTAGCTGGTCGGTCATATTATAATAGACACAGTAGATCTATCTGGTCTGTCATAATATAATAGAAACAGTAGATCTAGCTGGTCTATCATAATATAAGAGACAGTAGATCTAGCTGGTCTGTCATAATATATCAGAGATAGTAGATCTAGCTGGACTGTCATAATATATTAGAGACATAGAAACAGAAGATCTAGCGGGTATGTCATAATATAATAAAGACAGTAGATCTAGCTGGTCTGTCATAATACAATAGAGACAGTAGACCTAGCTGGTCTGTCATAATATAATAGAGACAGTAGATCTAGCTGGTCTGTCATAATACAATAGAGACCGTAGATCTAGCTGGTCTGTCATAATACAATAGAGACAGTAGATCTAGCTGGTCTGTCATAAAATAATAGAGACATAGAGACAGTAAGTCTAGCTGGTCTGTCATATTATATTAGAGATAGTAGATCTAGCTGGTCTGTCATAATATATTAGAGACAGTAGATCTAGCTGGACTGTCATAATATAATAGAGACAGTAGATCTAGCTGGTCTGTCATAATACAATAGAGACAGTAGATCTAGCTGGTCTGTCATAATACAATAGAGACCGTAGATCTAGCTGGTCTGTCACAATATAATAGAGACAGTAGATCTAGCTGGTCTGTCATAATATAATAGAGACATAGAGACAGTAGATGTAGCTGGTCGGTCATATTATAATAGACACAGTAGATCTAGCTGGTCTGTCATAATATAATAGAAAAAGTAGATCTAGCTGGTCTGTCATAATATAAGAGACAGTAGATCTAGCTGGTCTGTCATAATATAATAGAGAAAGTAGATTAAGCTGGTCTTCAATAATATAATAGAGAAAGTAGATTAAGCTGGTCTTCAATAATATAATAGAGAAAGTAGATTAAGCTGGTCTTCAATAATATAATAGAGACAGTCGATTAAGCTGGTCTTTAATAATATAATAGAGACAGTAGATCTAGCTGCTCTGTCATAATACAATAAAGACAGTAGATCTAGCTGCTCTGTCATAATATAATAAAGACAGTAGATCTAGCTGCTCTGTCATAATATAATAAAGACAGTAGATCTAGCTGCTCTGTCATAATATAATAAAGACAGTAGATCGAGCTGCTTTGTCAAAATATAATAAAGACAGTAGGGCTAGCTGCTCTGTCATAATATAATAAAGACAGTAGATCTAGCTGCTCTGTCATGATATAATAAAGACAGTAGGTCTAGCTGGTCTGTCACAATATAATAGAGACAGTAGATCTAGCTGGTCTGTCATAATATAATAGAGACAGAGACAGTAGATGTAGCTGGTCGGTCATATTATAATAGACACAGTAGATCTATCTGGTCTGTCATAATATAATAGAAACAGTAGATCTAGCTGGTCTATCATAATATAAGAGACATTAGATCTAGCTGGTCTGTCATAATATATCAGAGATAGTAGATCTAGCTGGTCTGTCATAATATATTAGAGACATAGAAACAGAAGATCTAGCTGGTATGTCATAATATAATAAAGACAGTAGATCTAGCTGGTCTGTCATAATATAATAGAGACATAGAGTCAGTAAGTCTAGCTGGTCTGTCACAATATAATAGAGACAGTAGATCTAGCTGGTCTGTCATAATATAATAGAGACATAGACAGTAGATATAGCTGGTCTGTAATAGTATAATAGAGACAGTAGATCTAGCTGGTGTATCATAATATAATAGAGACATAGCGATAGTAGATATAGCTGGTCTGTAATAGTATAATAGAGACAGTAGATCTAGCTGGTCTGTCGTATTATAATAGAGACAGTAGATCTAGCTGTTCTGTCATAATATATTAGAGACAGTAGATCTAGCTGCTCTGTCATAATTGAATAGAGAGAGTAGATCTAGCTGGTCTGTCAAAATATAATAGAGACAGTATATCTAGATGCTCTGTAATAATATAATAGAGACAGAGACAGTAGATCTTGCTGGACTGTCATAATATAATAGAGACAGTAGATCTAGCTGGTCTGTCATAATACAATAAAGACAGTAGATCTAGCTGGTCTGTCATTATACAATAGAGACAGTAGATCTAGCTGGACTGTCATATTATAATAGAGACAGTAGATCTAGCAGGTCTGTCACAATATAATAGAGACAGTAGATCTAGCTGCTCTGTCATAATATAATAAAGACAGTAGATCTAGCTGGTCTGTCACAATATAATAGAGACAGTAGATCTAGCTGGTCTGTCATAATATAATAGAGACAGAGACAGTAGATGTAGCTGGTCGGTCATATTATAATAGACACAGTAGATCTATCTGGTCTGTCATAATATAATAGAAACAGTAGATCTAGCTGGTCTATCATAATATAAGAGACAGTAGATCTAGCTGGTCTGTCATAATATATCAGAGATAGTAGATCTAGCTGGACTGTCATAATATATTAGAGACATAGAAACAGAAGATCTAGCGGGTATGTCATAATATAATAAAGACAGTAGATCTAGCTGGTCTGTCATAATACAATAGAGACAGTAGACCTAGCTGGTCTGTCATAATATAATAGAGACAGTAGATCTAGCTGGTCTGTCATAATACAATAGAGACCGTAGATCTAGCTGGTCTGTCATAATACAATAGAGACAGTAGATCTAGCTGGTCTGTCATAAAATAATAGAGACATAGAGACAGTAAGTCTAGCTGGTCTGTCATATTATATTAGAGATAGTAGATCTAGCTGGTCTGTCATAATATATTAGAGACAGTAGATCTAGCTGGACTGTCATAATATAATAGAGACAGTAGATCTAGCTGGTCTGTCATAATACAATAGAGACAGTAGATCTAGCTGGTCTGTCATAATACAATAGAGACCGTAGATCTAGCTGGTCTGTCACAATATAATAGAGACAGTAGATCTAGCTGGTCTGTCATAATATAATAGAGACATAGAGACAGTAGATGTAGCTGGTCGGTCATATTATAATAGACACAGTAGATCTAGCTGGTCTGTCATAATATAATAGAAAAAGTAGATCTAGCTGGTCTGTCATAATATAAGAGACAGTAGATCTAGCTGGTCTGTCATAATATAATAGAGAAAGTAGATTAAGCTGGTCTTCAATAATATAATAGAGAAAGTAGATTAAGCTGGTCTTCAATAATATAATAGAGAAAGTAGATTAAGCTGGTCTTCAATAATATAATAGAGACAGTCGATTAAGCTGGTCTTTAATAATATAATAGAGACAGTAGATCTAGCTGCTCTGTCATAATACAATAAAGACAGTAGATCTAGCTGCTCTGTCATAATATAATAAAGACAGTAGATCTAGCTGCTCTGTCATAATATAATAAAGACAGTAGATCTAGCTGCTCTGTCATAATATAATAAAGACAGTAGATCGAGCTGCTTTGTCAAAATATAATAAAGACAGTAGGGCTAGCTGCTCTGTCATGATATATAATAAAGACAGTAGATCTAGCTGCTCTGTCATGATATAATAAAGACAGTAGGTCTAGCTGCTCTGTCATAATATATCAGAGACAGTAGATCTAGCTGGACTGTCATAATATATTAGAGACATAGAAACAGTAGATCTAACTGGTCTGTCATAATATAATAAAGACAGTAGATCTAGCTGGTCTGTCATAATATAATAGAAATATAGAGTCAGTACGTCTAGCTGGTCTGTCATATTATAATAGAAACAGTAGATCTTACTGGTCTGTCATATTATAATAGAAACAGTAGATCTAGCTGGTCTGACATAACATAATAGAGACAGTAGATATAGATGGTCTGTCATAATACAATAGAGACAGTAGATATAGCTGGTCTGTCATAATATAATGAAGACAGTAGATCTAGCTGGTCTGTCATAATATATTAGAGACAGTAGATCTAGCTGGACTGTCATAATATAATAGAGACAGTAGATATAGCTGGTCTAAAATAATAGAGACAGTAAATACAGCTGATATGTCATAATATAATAGAGACAGTAGGTCTAGCTGGTCTGTCATAATATATTAGAGACAGTAGATCTAGCTGGTCTTTCATAATACAATAGAGACAGTAGATCTAGCTGGTCTGTCACAATATAATAGAGACAGTAGATCTAGCTGGTCTGTCATAATATAATAGAGACAGAGACAGTAGATGTAGCTGGTCGGTCATATTATAATAGACACAGTAGATCTATCTGGTCTGTCATAATATAATAGAAACAGTAGATCTAGCTGGTCTATCATAATATAAGAGACAGTAGATCTAGCTGGTCTGTCATAATATATCAGAGATAGTAGATCTAGCTGGACTGTCATAATATATTAGAGACATAGAAACAGAAGATCTAGCTGGTATGTCATAATATAATAAAGACAGTAGATCTAGATGGTCTGTCATAATATAATAGAGACATAGAGTCAGTAAGTCTAGCTGGTCTGTCACAATATAATAGAGACAGTAGATCTAGCTGGTCTGTCATAATATAATAGAGACATAGACAGTAGATATAGCTGGTCTGTAATAGTATAATAGAGACAGTAGATCTAGCTGGTGTATCATAATATAATAGAGACATAGCGATAGTAGATATAGCTGGTCTGTAATAGTATAATAGAGACAGTAGATCTAGATGGTCTGCCATAATATAATAGAGACATAGAAACAGTAGATCTAGCTGGTCTGTCGTATTATAATAGAGACAGTAGATCTAGCTGCTCTGTCATAATATATTAGAGACAGTAGATCTAGCTGCTCTGTCATAATTGAATAGAGAGAGTAGATCTAGCTGGTCTGTCAAAATATAATAGAGACAGTATATCTAGATGCTCTGTAATAATATAATAGAGACAGTAGATCTAGCTGGTCTGTCATAATATAATAGAGACTGTAGATCTAGCTGGTCTGTCATAATACAATAAAGACAGTAGATCTAGCTGGTCTGTCATTATACAATAGAGACAGTAGATCTAGCTGGACTGTCATATTATAATAGAGACAGTAGATGTAGCTGGTCTGTCATAATATAATAGAGACAGTAGATCTAGCTGGTCTGTCATAATATAATAGAAACAGTAGATCTAGCTGGTCTGTCATAATATAAGAGATAGTAGAACTAGCTGGTCTGTCATAATATAATAGAGAAAGTAGATTAAGATGGTCTTCAATAATATAATAGAGACAGTAGATCTACCTGGTCTGTCATATTATAATAGAGACAGTAGATGTAGCTGGTCTGTCATAATATAATAGAGACAGTAGATCTAGCTGCTCTGTCATAATATAATAAAGACAGTAGATCTAGCTGCTCTGTCATAATATATCAGAGACAGTAGATCTAGCTGGACTGCCATAATATATTAGAGACATAGAAACAGTAGATCTAGCTGGTCTTTCATAATATAATAGAGACATAGAGACAGTAAGTCTAGCTGGTCTGTCATATTATATTAGAGATAGTAGATCTAGCTGGTCTGTCATAATATATTAGAGACAGTAGATCTAGCTGGACTGTCATAATATATTAGAGACAGTAGATCTAGCTGGACTGTCATAATATAATAGAGACAGTAGATATAGCTGGTCTGTCATAATACAATAGAGACAGTAGATCTAGCTGGTCTGTCATAATACAATAGAGACAGTAGATCTAGCTGGTCTGTCATAATACAATAGAGACCGTAGATCTAGCTGGTCTGTCACAATATAATAGAGACAGTAGATCTAGCTGGTCTGTCATAATATAATAGAGACATAGAGACAGTAGATGTAGCTGGTCGGTCATATTATAATAGACACAGTAGATCTAGCTGGTCTGTCATGATATAATAGAAACAGTAGATCTAGCTGGTCTGTCATAATATAAGAGACAGTAGATCTAGCTGGTCTGTCATAATATAATAGAGAAAGTAGATTAAGCTGGTCTTCAATAATATAATAGAGAAAGTAGATTAAGCTGGTCTTCAATAATATAATAGAGACAGTAGATTAAGCTGGTCTTCAATAATATAATAGAGACAGTAGATCTAGCTGCTCTGTCATAATATAATAAAGACAGTAGATCTAGCTGCTCTGTCATAATATAATAAAGACAGTAGATCTAGCTGGACTGGCATAATATAATAGAGACAGAGACAGAAGATGTAGCTGGTCGGTCAATTTATAATAGACACAGTAGATCTAGCTGGTCTGTCATAATATATGAGACAGTAGATCTAGCTGGTATGTCATAATATAATAGAGAAAGTAGATTAAGCTGGTCTTCAATAATATAATAGAGACAGTAGATCTACCTGGTCTGTCATATTATAATAGAGACAGTAGATTTAGCTGGTCTGTCATAATATAATAGAGACAGTAGATCTAGCTGCTCTGTCATAATATAATAAAGACAGTAGATATAGCTGGTCTGTCATAATATAATGAAGACAGTAGATCTAGCTGGTCTGTCATAATATATTAGAGACAGTAGATCTAGCTGGACTGTCATAATATAATAGAGACAGTAGATCTAGCTGGACTGTCATATTATAATAGAGACAGTAGATGTAGCTGGTCTGTCATAATACAATAAAGACAGTAGATCTAACTGGTCTGTCATTATACAATAGAGACAGTAGATCTAGCTGGACTGTCATATTATAATAGAGACAGTAGATGTAGCTGGTCTGTCATAATATAATAGAGACAGTAGATCTAGCTGGTCTGTCATAATATAATAGAAACAGTAGATCTAGCTGGTCTGTCATAATATAAGAGACAGTAGATCTAGCTGGTCTGTCATAATATAATAGAGAAAGTAGATTAAGATGGTCTTCAATAATATAATAGAGACAGTAGATGTAGCTGGTCTGTCATAATATAATAGAGACAGTAGATCTAGCTGCTCTGTCATAATATAATAAAGACAGTAGATCTAGCTGCTCTGTCATAATATATCAGAGACAGTAGATCTAGCTGGACTGCCATAATATATTAGAGACATAGAAACAGTAGATCTAGCTGGTCTTTCATAATATAATAGAGACATAGAGACAGTAAGTCTAGCTGGTCTGTCATATTATATTAGAGATAGTAGATCTAGCTGGTCTGTCATAATATATTAGAGACAGTAGATCTAGCTGGACTGTCATAATATATTAGAGACAGTAGATCTAGCTGGACTGTCATAATATAATAGAGACAGTAGATATAGCTGGTCTGTCATAATACAATAGAGACAGTAGATCTAGCTGGTCTGTCATAATACAATAGAGACAGTAGATCTAGCTGGTCTGTCATAATACAATAGAGACCGTAGATCTAGCTGGTCTGTCACAATATAATAGAGACAGTAGATCTAGCTGGTCTGTCATAATATAATAGAGACATAGAGACAGTAGATGTAGCTGGTCGGTCATATTATAATAGACACAGTAGATCTAGCTGGTCTGTCATGATATAATAGAAACAGTAGATCTAGCTGGTCTGTCATAATATAAGAGACAGTAGATCTAGCTGGTCTGTCATAATATAATAGAGAAAGTAGATTAAGCTGGTCTTCAATAATATAATAGAGACAGTAGATTAAGCTGGTCTTCAATAATATAATAGAGACAGTAGATCTAGCTGCTCTGTCATAATATAATAAAGACAGTAGATCTAGCTGCTCTGTCATAATATAATAAAGACAGTAGATCTAGCTGGACTGGCATAATATAATAGAGACAGAGACAGTAGATGTAGCTGGTCGGTCAATTTATAATAGACACAGTAGATCTAGCTGGTCTGTCATAATATAATAGAAACAGTAGATCTAGCTGGTCTGTCATAATATAAGAGACAGTATATCTAGCTGGTCTGTCATAATATAATAGAGAAAGTAGATTAAGCTGGTCTTCAATAATATAATAGAGAAAGTAGATTAAGCTGGTCTTCAATAATATAATAGAGACAGTAGATTAAGCTGGTCTTCAATAATATAATAGAGACAGTAGATCTAGCTGCTCTGTCATAATATAATAAAGACAGTAGATCTAGCTGCTCTGTCATAATATAATAAAGACAGTAGATCTAGCTGGACTGGCATAATATAATAGAGACAGAGACAGTAGATGTAGCTGGTCGGTCAATTTATAATAGACACAGTAGATCTAGCTGGTCTGTCATAATATAATAGAAACAGTAGATCTAGCTGGTCTGTCATAATATATGAGACAGTAGATCTAGCTGGTATGTCATAATATAATAGAGAAAGTAGATTAAGCTGGTCTTCAATAATATAATAGAGACAGTAGATCTACCTGGTCTGTCATATTATAATAGAGACAGTAGATGTAGCTGGTCTGTCATAATATAATAGAGACAGTAGATCTAGCTGCTCTGTCATAATATAATAAAGACAGTAGATATAGCTGGTCTGTCATAATATAATGAAGACAGTATAGCTGGTCTGTCATAATATATTAGAGACAGTAGATCTAGCTGGACTGTCATAATATAATAGAGACAGAGACAGTAGATGTAGCTGGTCGGTCATATTATAATAGACACAGTAGATCTAGCTGGTCTGTCATAATATAATAGAAACAGTAGATCTAGCTGGTCTGTCATAATATAAGAGACATTAGATCTAGCTGGTCTGTCATAATATAATAGAGAAAGTAGATTAAGATGGTCTTCAATAATATAATAGAGACAGTAGATCTACCTGGTCTGTCATATTATAATAGAGACAGTAGATGTAGCTGGTCTGTCATAATATAATAGAGACAGTAGATCTAGCTGCTCTGTCATAATATAATAAAGACAGTAGATCTAGCTGCTCTGTCATAATATATCAGAGACAGTAGATCTAGCTGGACTGCCATAATATATTAGAGACATAGAAACAGTAGATCTAGCTGGTCTGTCATAATATAATAGAGACATAGAGACAGTAAGTCTAGCTGGTATGTCATATTATATTAGAGATAGTAGATCTAGCTGGTCTGTCATAATATAATAGAAACAGTAGATCTAGCTGGTCTGTCATAATATAATGGAGACATAGAGACAGTAGATGTAGCTGGTCGGTCATATTATAATAGACACAGTAGATCTAGCTGGTCTGTCATAATATATTAGAAAAAGTAGATCTAGCTGGTCTGTCATAATATAAGAGACAGTAGATCTAGCTGGTCTGTCATAATATAATAGAGAAAGTAGATTAAGCTGGTCTTCAATAATATAATAGAGACAGTAGATTAAGCTGGTCTTCAATAATATAATAGAGACAGTAGATCTAGCTGCTCTGTCATAATACAATAAAGACAGTAGATCTAGCTGCTCTGTCATAATATAATAAAGACAGTAGATCTAGCTGCTCTGTCATAATATAATAAAGACAGTAGATCTAGCTGCTCTGTCATAATATAATAAAGACAATAGATCTAGCTGGTCTGTCGTATTATAATAGAGACAATAGATCTAGCAGGTCTGTCATAATATAATAGAAACAGTAGATCTAGCTGGTCTGTCATATTATAATAGAAACAGTAGATCTAGCTGGTCTGACATAACATAATAGAGACAGTAGATATAGATGGTCTGTCATAATACAATAGAGACAGTAGATATAGCTGGTCTGTCATAATATAATGAAGACAGTAGATCTAGCTGGTCTGTCATAATATATTAGAGACAGTAGATCTAGCTGGACTGTCATAATATAATAGAGACAGAGATAGTAGATGTAGCTGGTCGGTCATATTATAATAGACACAGTAGATCTAGCTGGTCTGTCATAATATAATAGAAACAGTAGATCTAGCTGGTCTGTCATAATATAAGAGACAGTAGATCTAGCTGGTCTGTCATAATATAATAGAGAAAGTAGATTAAGATGGTCTTCAATAATATAATAGAGACAGTAGATCTAACTGGTCTGTCATATTATAATAGAGACAGTAGATGTAGCTGGTCTGTCATAATATAATAGAGACAGTAGATCTAGGTGCTCTGTCATAATATAATAAAGAAGAGTAGATCTAGCTGCTCTGTCATAATATATCAGAGACAGATAATCTAGCTGGACTGCCATAATATATTAGAGACATAGAAACAGTAGATCTAGCTGGTCTGTCATAATACAATAGAGACATAGAGACAGTAAGTCTAGCTGGTCTGTCATATTATATTAGATATAGTAGATCTAGCTGGTCTGTCATAATATAATAGAAACAGTAGATCTAGCAGGTCTGTCATAATATAATAGAAACAGTAGATCTAGCTGGTCTGTCATATTATAATAGAAACAGTAGATCTAGCTGGTCTGACATAACATAATAGAGACAGTAGATATAGATGGTCTGTCATAATACAATAGAGACAGTAGATATAGCTGGTCTGTCATAATATAATGAAGACAGTAGATCTAGCTGGTCTGTCATAATATATTAGAGACAGTAGATCTAGCTGGACTGTCATAATATAATAGAGACAGAGACAGTAGATGTAGCTGGTCGGTCATATTATAATAGACACAGTAGATCTAGCTGGTCTGTCAAAATATAATAGAAACAGTAGATCTAGCTGGTCTGTCATAATATAATGGAGACATAGAGACAGTAGATGTAGCTGGTCTGTCATAATATATTAGAGACAGTAGATCTAGCTGGTCTGTCATAATACAATAGAGACAGTAGATCTAGCTAGTCTGTCATAATACAATAGAGACCGTAGATCTAGCTGGTCTGTCACAATATAATAGAGACAGTAGATCTAGCTGGTCTGTCATAATATAAGAGACAGTAGATCAAGCTGGTCTTTCATAATATAATAGAGAAAGTAGATTAAGCTGGTCTTCAATAATATAATAGAGAAAGTAGATTAAGCTGGTCTTCAATAATATAATAGAGACAGTAGATTATGCTGGTCTTCAATAATATAATAGAGACAGTAGATCTAGCTGCTCTGTCATAATATAATAAAGACAGTAGATCTAGCTGCTCTGTCATAATGTAATAAAGACAGTAGATCTAGCTGGACTGGCATAATATAATAGAGACAGAGACAGTAGATGTAGCTGGTCGGTCATATTATAATAGACACAGTAGATCTAGCTGGTCTGTCATAATATAATAGAAACAGTAGATCTAGCTGGTCTGTCATAATATAAGAGACAGTAGATCAAGCTGGTCTTTCATAATATAATAGAGAAAGTAGATTAAGCTGGTCTTCAATAATATAATAGAGAAAGTAGATTAAGCTGGTCTTCAATAATATAATAGAGACAGTAGATTAAGCTGGTCTTCAATAATATAATAGAGACAGTAGATCTAGCTGCTCTGTCATAATATAATAAAGACATTAGATCTAGCTGCTCTGTCATAATATAATAAAGACAGTAGATCTAGCTGGACTGGCATAATATAATAGAGACAGAGACAGTAGATGTAGCTGGTCGGTCATATTATAATAGACACAGTAGATCTAGCTGGTCTGTCATAATATAATAGAAACAGTAGATCTAGCTTGTCTGTCATAATATGTGAGACAGTAGATCTAGCTGGTCTGTCATAATATAATAGAGAAAGTAGATTAAGATGGTCTTCAATAATATAATAGAGACAGGAGATCTACCTGGTCTGTCATATTATAATAGAGACAGTAGATGTAGCTGGTCTGTCATAATATAATAGAGACATTAGATCTAGCTGCTCTGTCATAATATATCAGAGACAGTAGATCTAGCTGGACTGCCATAATATATTAGAGACATAGAAACAGTAGATCTAGCTGGTCTGTCATAAAATAATAGAGACATAGAGACAGTAGATCTAGCTGGACTGTCATAATATAATAGAGACAGTAGATCTAGCTTGTCTGTCATAATACAATAGAGACAGTAGATCTAGCTGGTCTGTCATAATACAATAGAGACAGTAGATCTAGCTGGTCTGTCATAATACAATAGAGACCGTAGATCTAGCTGGTCTGTCACAATATAATAGAGACAGTAGATCTAGCTGGTCTGTCATAATATAATAGAGACATAGAGACAGTAGATGTAGCTGGTCGGTCATATTATAATAGACACAGTAGATCTAGCTGGTCTGTCATAATATAATAGAAAAAGTAGATCTAGCTGGTCTGTCATAATATAAGAGACAGTAGATCTAGCTGGTCTGTCATAATATAATAGAGAAAGTAGATTAAGCTGGTCTTCAATAACATATTAGAGAAAGTAGATTAAGCTGGTCTTCAATAATATAATAGAGACAGTAGATTAAGCTGGTCTTCAATAATATAATAGAGACAGTAGATCTAGCTGCTCTGTCATAATACAATAAAGACAGTAGATCTAGCTGCTCTGTCATAATATAATAAAGACAGTAGATCTAGCTGCTCTGTCATAATATAATAAAGACAGTAGATCTAGCTGCTCTGTCATAATATATCAAAGACAGTAGATCTAGCTGGTCTGTCGTATTATAATAGAGACAATAGATCTAGCAGGTCTGTCATAATATAATAGAAACAGTAGATCTAGCTGGTCTGTCATATTATAATAGAAACAGTAGATCTAGCTGGTCTGACATAACATAATAGAGACAGTAGATATAGATGGTCTGTCATAATACAATAGAGACAGTAGATATAGCTGGTCTGTCATAATATATTAGAGACAGTAGATCTAGCTGGACTGTCATAATATAATAGAGACAGAGACAGTAGATGTAGCTGGTCGGTCATATTATAATAGACACAGTAGATCTAGCTGGTCTGTCATAATATAATAGAAACAGTAGATCTAGCTGGTCTGTCATAATATAAGAGACAGTAGATCTGGCTGGTCTGTCATAATATAACAGAGAAAGTAGATTAAGATGGTCTTCAATAATATAATAGAGACAGTAGATCTACCTGGTCTGTCATATTATAATAGAGACAGTAGATGTAGCTGGTCTGTCATAATATAATAGAGACAGTAGATCTAGGTGCTCTGTCATAATATAATAAAGAAGAGTAGATCTAGCTGCTCTGTCATAATATATCAGAGACAGTTAATCTAGCTGGACTGCCATAATATATTAGAGACATAGAAACAGTAGATCTAGCTGCTCTGTCATAATATAATAAAGACAGTAGATCTAGCTGCTCTGTCATAATATATCAAAGACAGTAGATCTAGCTGGTCTGTCGTATTATAATAGAGACAATAGATCTAGCAGGTCTGTCATAATATAATAGAAACAGTAGATCTAGCTGGTCTGTCATAATATATTAGAGACATAGAAACAGTAGATCTAGCTGGTCTGTCATAAAATAATAGAGACATAGAGACAGTAGATCTAGCTGGACTGTCATAATATAATAGAGACAGTAGATCTAGCTTGTCTGTCATAATACAATAGAGACAGTAGATCTAGCTGGTCTGTCATAATACAATAGAGACAGTAGATCTAGCTGGTCTGTCATAATACAATAGAGACCGTAGATCTAGCTGGTCTGTCACAATATAATAGAGACAGTACATCTAGCTGGTCTGTCATAATATAATAGAGACATAGAGACAGTAGATGTAGCTGGTCGGTCATATTATAATAGACACAGTAGATCTAGCTGGTCTGTCATAATATAATAGAAAAAGTAGATCTAGCTGGTCTGTCATAATATAAGAGACAGTAGATCTAGCTGGTCTGTCATAATATAATAGAGAAAGTAGATTAAGCTGGTCTTCAATAATATATTAGAGAAAGTAGATTAAGCTGGTCTTCAATAATATAATAGAGACAGTAGATTAAGCTGGTCTTCAATAATATAATAGAGACAGTAGATCTAGCTGCTCTGTCATAATACAATAAAGACAGTAGATCTAGCTGCTCTGTCATAATATAATAAAGACAGTAGATCTAGCTGCTCTGTCATAATATAATAAAGACAGTAGATCTAGCTGCTCTGTCATAATATATCAAAGACAGTAGATCTAGCTGGTCTGTCGTATTATAATAGAGACAATAGATCTAGCAGGTCTGTCATAATATAATAGAAACAGTAGATCTAGCTGGTCTGTCATATTATAATAGAAACAGTAGATCTAGCTGGTCTGACATAACATAATAGAGACAGTAGATATAGATGGTCTGTCATAATACAATAGAGACAGTAGATATAGCTGGTCTGTCATAATATATTAGAGACAGTAGATCTAGCTGGACTGTCATAATATAATAGAGACAGAGACAGTAGATGTAGCTGGTCGGTCATATTATAATAGACACAGTAGATCTAGCTGGTCTGTCATAATATAATAGAAACAGTAGATCTAGCTGGTCTGTCATAATATAAGAGACAGTAGATCTGGCTGGTCTGTCATAATATAACAGAGAAAGTAGATTAAGATGGTCTTCAATAATATAATAGAGACAGTAGATCTACCTGGTCTGTCATATTATAATAGAGACAGTAGATGTAGCTGGTCTGTCATAATATAATAGAGACAGTAGATCTAGGTGCTCTGTCATAATATAATAAAGAAGAGTAGATCTAGCTGCTCTGTCATAATATATCAGAGACAGTTAATCTAGCTGGACTGCCATAATATATTAGAGACATAGAAACAGTAGATCTAGATGCTCTGTCATAATATAATAAAGACAGTAGATCTAGCTGCTCTGTCATAATATATCAAAGACAGTAGATCTAGCTGGTCTGTCGTATTATAATAGAGACAATAGATCTAGCAGGTCTGTCATAATATAATAGAAACAGTAGATCTAGCTGGTCTGTCATATTATAATAGAAACAGTAGATCTAGCTGGTCTGACATAACATAATAGAGACAGTAGATATAGATGGTCTGTCATAATACAATAGAGACAGTAGATCTAGCTGGTCTGTCATAATATATTAGAGACAGTAGATCTAGCTGGACTGTCATAATATAATAGAGACAGTAGATGTAGCTGGTCGGTCATATTATAATAGACACAGTAGATCTAGCTGGTCTGTCATAATATAATAGAAACAGTAGATCTAGCTGGTCTGTCATAATATAAGAGACAGTAGATCTAGCTGGTCTGTCATAATATAACAGAGAAAGTAGATTAAGATGGTCTTCAATAATATAATAGAGACAGTAGATCTACCTGGTCTGTCATATTATAATAGAGACAGTAGATGTAGCTGGTCTGTCATAATATAATAGAGACAGTAGATCTAGGTGCTCTGTCATAATATAATAAAGAAGAGTAGATCTAGCTGCTCTGTCATAATATATCAGAGACAGTTAATCTAGCTGGACTGCCATAATATATTAGAGACATAGAAACAGTAGATCTAGCTGCTCTGTCATAATATAATAAAGACAGTAGATCTAGCTGCTCTGTCATAATATAATAAAGACAGTAGATCTAGCTGGACTGGCATAATATAATAGAGACAGAGACAGTAGATGTAGCTGGTCGGTCAATTTATAATAGACACAGTAGATCTAGCTGGTCTGTCATAATATAATAGAAACAGTAGATCTAGCTGGTCTGTCATAATATATGAGACAGTAGATCTAGCTGGTATGTCATAATATAATAGAGAAAGTAGATTAAGATGGTCTTCAATAATATAATAGAGACAGTAGATCTACCTGGTCTGTCATATTATAATAGAGACAGTAGATCTAGCTGCTCTGTCATAATATATCAGAGACAGTTAATCTAGCTGGACTGCCATAATATATTAGAGACATAGAAACAGTAGATCTAGCTGCTCTGTCATAATATAATAAAGACAGTAGATCTAGCTGCTCTGTCATAATATAATAAAGACAGTAGATCTAGCTGGACTGGCATAATATAATAGAGACAGAGACAGTAGATGTAGCTGGTCGGTCAATTTATAATAGACACAGTAGATCTAGCTGGTCTGTCATAATATAATAGAAACAGTAGATCTAGCTGGTCTGTCATAATATATGAGACAGTAGATCTAGCTGGTATGTCATAATATAATAGAGAAAGTAGATTAAGATGGTCTTCAATAATATAATAGAGACAGTAGATCTACCTGGTATGTCATATTATAATAGAGACAGTAGATGTAGCTGGTCTGTCATAATATAATAGAGACAGTAGATCTAGCTGCTCTGTCATAATATAATAAAGACAGTAGATATCGCTGCTCTGTCATAATATAACAGGAGACAGTAGATCTAGCTGGACTGCCATAATATATTAGAGACATAGAAACAGTAGATCTAGCTGGTCTGTCATAAAATAATAGAGACATAGAGACAGTAAGTCTAGCTGGTCTGTCATATTATATTAGAGATAGTAGATCTAGCTGGTCTGTCATAATATATTAGAGACAGTAGATCTAGCTGGACTGTCATAATATAATAGAGACAGTAGATCTAGCTGGTCTGTCATAATACAATAGAGACAGTAGATCTAGCTGGTCTGTCATAATACAATAGAGACAGTAGATCTAGCTGGTCTGTCATAATACAATAGAGACCGTAGATCTAGCTGGTCTGTCATAATACAATAGAGACAGTAGATCTAGCTGGTCTGTCATAAAATAATAGAGACATAGAGACAGTAGATGTAGCTGGTCGGTCATATTATAATAGACACAGTAGATCTAGCTGGTCTGTCATAATATAATAGAAAAGGTAGATCTAGCTGGTCTGTCATAATATAAGAGACAGTAGATCTAGCTGGTCTGTCATAATATAATAGAGAAAGTAGATTAAGCTGGTCTTCAATAATATAATAGAGAAAGTAGATTAAGCTGGTCTTCAATAATATAATAGAAACAGTAGATCTAGCTGGTCTGTCATATTATAATAGAAACAGTAGATCTAGCTGGTCTGACATAACATAATAGAGACAGTAGATATAGATGGTCTGTCATAATACAATAGAGACAGTAGATATAGCTGGTCTGTCATAATATAATAGAGACAGAGACAGTAGATGTAGCTGGTCGGTCATATTATAATAGACACAGTAGATCTAGCTGGTCTGTCATAATATAATAGAAACAGTAGATCTAGCTGGTCTGTCATAATATAAGAGACAGTAGATCTAGCTGGTCTGTCATAATATAACAGAGAAAGTAGATTAAGATGGTCTTCAATAATATAATAGAGACAGTAGATCTACCTGGTCTGTCATATTATAATAGAGACAGTAGATGTAGCTGGTCTGTCATAATATAATAGAGACAGTAGATCTAGGTGCTCTGTCATAATATAATAAAGAAGAGTAGATCTAGCTGCTCTGTCATAATATATCAGAGACAGTTAATCTAGCTGGACTGCCATAATATATTAGAGACATAGAAACAGTAGATCTAGCTGCTCTGTCATAATATAATAAAGACAGTAGATCTAGCTGCTCTGTCATAATATAATAAAGACAGTAGATCTAGCTGGACTGGCATAATATAATAGAGACAGAGACAGTAGATGTAGCTGGTCGGTCAATTTATAATAGACACAGTAGATCTAGCTGGTCTGTCATAATATAATAGAAACAGTAGATCTAGCTGGTCTGTCATAATATATGAGACAGTAGATCTAGCTGGTATGTCATAATATAATAGAGAAAGTAGATTAAGATGGTCTTCAATAATATAATAGAGACAGTAGATCTACCTGGTATGTCATATTATAATAGAGACAGTAGATGTAGCTGGTCTGTCATAATATAATAGAGACAGTAGATCTAGCTGCTCTGTCATAATATAATAAAGACAGTAGATATCGCTGCTCTGTCATAATATAACAGGAGACAGTAGATCTAGCTGGACTGCCATAATATATTAGAGACATAGAAACAGTAGATCTAGCTGGTCTGTCATAAAATAATAGAGACATAGAGACAGTAAGTCTAGCTGGTCTGTCATATTATATTAGAGATAGTAGATCTAGCTGGTCTGTCATAATATATTAGAGACAGTAGATCTAGCTGGACTGTCATAATATAATAGAGACAGTAGATCTAGCTGGTCTGTCATAATACAATAGAGACAGTAGATCTAGCTGGTCTGTCATAATACAATAGAGACAGTAGATCTAGCTGGTCTGTCATAATACAATAGAGACCGTAGATCTAGCTGGTCTGTCATAATACAATAGAGACAGTAGATCTAGCTGGTCTGTCATAAAATAATAGAGACATAGAGACAGTAGATGTAGCTGGTCGGTCATATTATAATAGACACAGTAGATCTAGCTGGTCTGTCATAATATAATAGAAAAGGTAGATCTAGCTGGTCTGTCATAATATAAGAGACAGTAGATCTAGCTGGTCTGTCATAATATAATAGAGAAAGTAGATTAAGCTGGTCTTCAATAATATAATAGAGAAAGTAGATTAAGCTGGTCTTCAATAATATAATAGAAACAGTAGATCTAGCTGGTCTGTCATATTATAATAGAAACAGTAGATCTAGCTGGTCTGACATAACATAATAGAGACAGTAGATATAGATGGTCTGTCATAATACAATAGAGACAGTAGATATAGCTGGTCTGTCATAATATAATGAAGACAGTAGATCTAGCTGGTCTGTCATAATATAATAGAGACAGAGACAGTAGATGTAGCTGGTCGGTCATATTATAATAGACACAGTAGATCTAGCTGGTCTGTCATAATATAATAGAAACAGTAGATCTAGCTGGTCTGTCATAATATAAGAGACATTAGATCTAGCTGGTCTGTCATAATATAATAGAGAAAGTAGATTAAGATGGTCTTCAATAATATAATAGAGACAGTAGATCTACCTGGTCTGTCATATTATAATAGAGACAGTAGATGTAGCTGGTCTGTCATAATATAATAGAGACAGTAGATCTAGCTGCTCTGTCATAATATAATAAAGACAGTAGATCTAGCTGCTCTGTCATAATATATCAGAGACAGTAGATCTAGCTGGACTGCCATAATATATTAGAGACATAGAAACAGTAGATCTAGCTGGTCTGTCATAATATAATAGAGACATAGAGACAGTAAGTCTAGCTGGTATGTCATATTATATTAGAGATAGTAGATCTAGCTGGTCTGTCATAATATAATAGAAACAGTAGATCTAGCTGGTCTGTCATAATATAATGGAGACATAGAGACAGTAGATGTAGCTGGTCGGTCATATTATAATAGACACAGTAGATCTAGCTGGTCTGTCATAATATATTAGAAAAAGTAGATCTAGCTGGTCTGTCATAATATAAGAGACAGTAGATCTAGCTGGTCTGTCATAATATAATAGAGAAAGTAGATTAAGCTGGTCTTCAATAATATAATAGAGACAGTAGATTAAGCTGGTCTTCAATAATATAATAGAGACAGTAGATCTAGCTGCTCTGTCATAATACAATAAAGACAGTAGATCTAGCTGCTCTGTCATAATATAATAAAGACAGTAGATCTAGCTGCTCTGTCATAATATAATAAAGACAGTAGATCTAGCTGCTCTGTCATAATATAATAAAGACAATAGATCTAGCTGGTCTGTCGTATTATAATAGAGACAATAGATCTAGCAGGTCTGTCATAATATAATAGAAACAGTAGATCTAGCTGGTCTGTCATATTATAATAGAAACAGTAGATCTAGCTGGTCTGACATAACATAATAGAGACAGTAGATATAGATGGTCTGTCATAATACAATAGAGACAGTAGATATAGCTGGTCTGTCATAATATAATGAAGACAGTAGATCTAGCTGGTCTGTCATAATATATTAGAGACAGTAGATCTAGCTGGACTGTCATAATATAATAGAGACAGAGATAGTAGATGTAGCTGGTCGGTCATATTATAATAGACACAGTAGATCTAGCTGGTCTGTCATAATATAATAGAAACAGTAGATCTAGCTGGTCTGTCATAATATAAGAGACAGTAGATCTAGCTGGTCTGTCATAATATAATAGAGAAAGTAGATTAAGATGGTCTTCAATAATATAATAGAGACAGTAGATCTAACTGGTCTGTCATATTATAATAGAGACAGTAGATGTAGCTGGTCTGTCATAATATAATAGAGACAGTAGATCTAGGTGCTCTGTCATAATATAATAAAGAAGAGTAGATCTAGCTGCTCTGTCATAATATATCAGAGACAGATAATCTAGCTGGACTGCCATAATATATTAGAGACATAGAAACAGTAGATCTAGCTGGTCTGTCATAATACAATAGAGACATAGAGACAGTAAGTCTAGCTGGTCTGTCATATTATATTAGATATAGTAGATCTAGCTGGTCTGTCATAATATAATAGAAACAGTAGATCTAGCAGGTCTGTCATAATATAATAGAAACAGTAGATCTAGCTGGTCTGTCATATTATTATAGAAACAATAGATCTAGCTGGTCTGACATAACATAATAGAGACAGTAGATATAGATGGTCTGTCATAATACAATAGAGACAGTAGATATAGCTGGTCTGTCATAATATAATGAAGACAGTAGATCTAGCTGGTCTGTCATAATATATTAGAGACAGTAGATCTAGCTGGACTGTCATAATATAATAGAGACAGAGACAGTAGATGTAGCTGGTCGGTCATATTATAATAGACACAGTAGATCTAGCTGGTCTGTCAAAATATAATAGAAACAGTAGATCTAGCTGGTCTGTCATAATATAATGGAGACATAGAGACAGTAGATGTAGCTGGTCTGTCATAATATATTAGAGACAGTAGATCTAGCTGGTCTGTCATAATACAATAGAGACAGTAGATCTAGCTAGTCTGTCATAATACAATAGAGACCGTAGATCTAGCTGGTCTGTCACAATATAATAGAGACAGTAGATCTAGCTGGTCTGTCATAATATAAGAGACAGTAGATCAAGCTGGTCTTTCATAATATAATAGAGAAAGTAGATTAAGCTGGTCTTCAATAATATAATAGAGAAAGTAGATTAAGCTGGTCTTCAATAATATAATAGAGACAGTAGATTATGCTGGTCTTCAATAATATAATAGAGACAGTAGATCTAGCTGCTCTGTCATAATATAATAAAGACAGTAGATCTAGCTGCTCTGTCATAATATAATAAAGACAGTAGATCTAGCTGGACTGGCATAATATAATAGAGACAGAGACAGTAGATGTAGCTGGTCGGTCATATTATAATAGACACAGTAGATCTAGCTGGTCTGTCATAATATAATAGAAACAGTAGATCTAGCTGGTCTGTCATAATATAAGAGACAGTAGATCAAGCTGGTCTTTCATAATATAATAGAGAAAGTAGATTAAGCTGGTCTTCAATAATATAATAGAGAAAGTAGATTAAGCTGGTCTTCAATAATATAATAGAGACAGTAGATTAAGCTGGTCTTCAATAATATAATAGAGACAGTAGATCTAGCTGCTCTGTCATAATATAATAAAGACATTAGATCTAGCTGCTCTGTCATAATATAATAAAGACAGTAGATCTAGCTGGACTGGCATAATATAATAGAGACAGAGACAGTAGATGTAGCTGGTCGGTCATATTATAATAGACACAGTAGATCTAGCTGGTCTGTCATAATATAATAGAAACAGTAGATCTAGCTTGTCTGTCATAATATGTGAGACAGTAGATCTAGCTGGTCTGTCATAATATAATAGAGAAAGTAGATTAAGATGGTCTTCAATAATATAATAGAGACAGGAGATCTACCTGGTCTGTCATATTATAATAGAGACAGTAGATGTAGCTGGTCTGTCATAATATAATAGAGACAGTAGATCTAGCTGGTCTGTCATAATATAATAGAGACATAGAAACAGTAGATCTAGCTGGTCTGTCATAAAATAATAGAGACATAGAGACAGTAGATCTAGCTGGACTGTCATAATATAATAGAGACAGTAGATCTAGCTTGTCTGTCATAATACAATAGAGACAGTAGATCTAGCTGGTCTGTCATAATACAATAGAGACAGTAGATCTAGCTGGTCTGTCATAATACAATAGAGACCGTAGATCTAGCTGGTCTGTCACAATATAATAGAGACAGTAGATCTAGCTGGTCTGTCATAATATAATAGAGACATAGAGACAGTAGATGTAGCTGGTCGGTCATATTATAATAGACACAGTAGATCTAGCTGGTCTGTCATAATATAATAGAAAAAGTAGATCTAGCTGGTCTGTCATAATATAAGAGACAGTAGATCTAGCTGGTCTGTCATAATATAATAGAGAAAGTAGATTAAGCTGGTCTTCAATAATATATTAGAGAAAGTAGATTAAGCTGGTCTTCAATAATATAATAGAGACAGTAGATTAAGCTGGTCTTCAATAATATAATAGAGACAGTAGATCTAGCTGCTCTGTCATAATACAATAAAGACAGTAGATCTAGCTGCTCTGTCATAATATAATAAAGACAGTAGATCTAGCTGCTCTGTCATAATATAATAAAGACAGTAGATCTAGCTGCTCTGTCATAATATATCAAAGACAGTAGATCTAGCTGGTCTGTCGTATTATAATAGAGACAATAGATCTAGCAGGTCTGTCATAATATAATAGAAACAGTAGATCTAGCTGGTCTGTCATATTATAATAGAAACAGTAGATCTAGCTGGTCTGACATAACATAATAGAGACAGTAGATATAGATGGTCTGTCATAATACAATAGAGACAGTAGATATAGCTGGTCTGTCATAATATATTAGAGACAGTAGATCTAGCTGGACTGTCATAATATAATAGAGACAGAGACAGTAGATGTAGCTGGTCGGTCATATTATAATAGACACAGTAGATCTAGCTGGTCTGTCATAATATAATAGAAACAGTAGATCTAGCTGGTCTGTCATAATATAAGAGACAGTAGATCTAGCTGGTCTGTCATAATATAACAGAGAAAGTAGATTAAGATGGTCTTCAATAATATAATAGAGACAGTAGATCTACCTGGTCTGTCATATTATAATAGAGACAGTAGATGTAGCTGGTCTGTCATAATATAATAGAGACAGTAGATCTAGGTGCTCTGTCATAATATAATAAAGAAGAGTAGATCTAGCTGCTCTGTCATAATATATCAGAGACAGTTAATCTAGCTGGACTGCCATAATATATTAGAGACATAGAAACAGTAGATCTAGCTGCTCTGTCATAATATAATAAAGACAGTAGATCTAGCTGCTCTGTCATAATATATCAAAGACAGTAGATCTAGCTGGTCTGTCGTATTATAATAGAGACAATAGATCTAGCAGGTCTGTCATAATATAATAGAAACAGTAGATCTAGCTGGTCTGTCATATTATAATAGAAACAGTAGATCTAGCTGGTCTGACATAACATAATAGAGACAGTAGATATAGATGGTCTGTCATAATACAATAGAGACAGTAGATCTAGCTGGTCTGTCATAATATATTAGAGACAGTAGATCTAGCTGGACTGTCATAATATAATAGAGACAGTAGATGTAGCTGGTCGGTCATATTATAATAGACACAGTAGATCTAGCTGGTCTGTCATAATATAATAGAAACAGTAGATCTAGCTGGTCTGTCATAATATAAGAGACAGTAGATCTAGCTGGTCTGTCATAATATAACAGAGAAAGTAGATTAAGATGGTCTTCAATAATATAATAGAGACAGTAGATCTACCTGGTCTGTCATATTATAATAGAGACAGTAGATGTAGCTGGTCTGTCATAATATAATAGAGACAGTAGATCTAGGTGCTCTGTCATAATATAATAAAGAAGAGTAGATCTAGCTGCTCTGTCATAATATATCAGAGACAGTTAATCTAGCTGGACTGCCATAATATATTAGAGACATAGAAACAGTAGATCTAGCTGGTCTGTCATAATATAATAAAGACAGTAGATCTAGCTGCTCTGTCATAATATATCAAAGACAGTAGATCTAGCTGGTCTGTCGTATTATAATAGAGACAATAGATCTAGCAGGTCTGTCATAATATAATAGAAACAGTAGATCTAGCTGGTCTGTCATATTATAATAGAAACAGTAGATCTAGCTGGTCTGACATAACATAATAGAGACAGTAGATATAGATGGTCTGTCATAATACAATAGAGACAGTAGATCTAGCTGGTCTGTCATAATATATTAGAGACAGTAGATCTAGCTGGACTGTCATAATATAATAGAGACAGTAGATGTAGCTGGTCGGTCATATTATAATAGACACAGTAGATCTAGCTGGTCTGTCATAATATAATAGAAACAGTAGATCTAGCTGGTCTGTCATAATATAAGAGACAGTAGATCTAGCTGGTCTGTCATAATATAACAGAGAAAGTAGATTAAGATGGTCTTCAATAATATAATAGAGACAGTAGATCTACCTGGTCTGTCATATTATAATAGAGACAGTAGATGTAGCTGGTCTGTCATAATATAATAGAGACAGTAGATCTAGGTGCTCTGTCATAATATAATAAAGAAGAGTAGATCTAGCTGCTCTGTCATAATATATCAGAGACAGTTAATCTAGCTGGACTGCCATAATATATTAGAGACATAGAAACAGTAGATCTAGCTGGTCTGTCATAATACAATAGAGACATAGAGACAGTAAGTCTAGCTGGTCTGTCATATTATATTAGATATAGTAGATCTAGCTGGTCTGTCATAATATAATAGAAACAGTAGATCTAGCAGGTCTGTCATAATATAATAGAAACAGTAGATCTAGCTAGTCTGTCATAATATAATAGAGACAGTAGATCTAGGTGCTCTGTCATAATATAATAAAGAAGAGTAGATCTAGCTGCTCTGTCATAATATATCAGATACAGATAATCTAGCTGGACTGCCATAATATATTAGAGACATAGAAACAGTAGATCTAGCTGGTCTGTCATAATACAATAGAGACATAGAGACAGTAAGTCTAGCTGGTCTGTCATATTATATTAGATATAGTAGATCTAGCTGGTCTGTCATATTATAATAGAAACAATAGATCTAGCTGGTCTGACATAACATAATAGAGACAGTAGATATAGATGGTCTGTCATAATACAATAGAGACAGTAGATATAGCTGGTCTGTCATAATATAATAGAAACAGTAGATCTAGCTGGTCTGTCATAATATAATAGAAACAGTAGATCTAGCTGGTCTGTCATATTATAATAGAAACAATAGATCTAGCTGGTCTGACATAACATAATAGAGACAGTAGATATAGATGGTCTGTCATAATACAATAGAGACAGTAGATATAGCTGGTCTGTCATAATATAATGAAGACAGTAGATCTAGCTGGTCTGTCATAATATATTAGAGACAGTAGATCTAGCTGGACTGTCATAATATAATAGAGACAGAGACAGTAGATGTAGCTGGTCGGTCATATTATAATAGACACAGTAGATCTAGCTGGTCTGTCAAAATATAATAGAAACAGTAGATCTAGCTGGTCTGTCATAATATATTAGAGACAGTAGATCTAGCTGGTCTGTCATAATACAATAGAGACAGTAGATCTAGCTAGTCTGTCATAATACAATAGAGACCGTAGATCTAGCTGGTCTGTCACAATATAATAGAGACAGTAGATCTAGCTGGTCTGTCATAATATAAGAGACAGTAGATCAAGCTGGTCTTTCATAATATAATAGAGAAAGTAGATTAAGCTGGTCTTCAATAATATAATAGAGAAAGTAGATTAAGCTGGTCTTCAATAATATAATAGAGACAGTAGATTATGCTGGTCTTCAATAATATAATAGAGACAGTAGATCTAGCTGCTCTGTCATAATATAATAAAGACAGTAGATCTAGCTGCTCTGTCATAATATAATAAAGACAGTAGATCTAGCTGGACTGGCATAATATAATAGAGACAGAGACAGTAGATGTAGCTGGTCGGTCATATTATAATAGACACAGTAGATCTAGCTGGTCTGTCATAATATAATAGAAACAGTAGATCTAGCTGGTCTGTCATAATATAAGAGACAGTAGATCAAGCTGGTCTTTCATAATATAATAGAGAAAGTAGATTAAGCTGGTCTTCAATAATATAATAGAGAAAGTAGATTAAGCTGGTCTTCAATAATATAATAGAGACAGTAGATTAAGCTGGTCTTCAATAATATAATAGAGACAGTAGATCTAGCTGCTCTGTCATAATATAATAAAGACATTAGATCTAGCTGCTCTGTCATAATATAATAAAGACAGTAGATCTAGCTGGACTGGCATAATATAATAGAGACAGAGACAGTAGATGTAGCTGGTCGGTCATATTATAATAGACACAGTAGATCTAGCTGGTCTGTCATAATATAATAGAAACAGTAGATCTAGCTTGTCTGTCATAATATGTGAGACAGTAGATCTAGCTGGTCTGTCATAATATAATAGAGAAAGTAGATTAAGATGGTCTTCAATAATATAATAGAGACAGGAGATCTACCTGGTCTGTCATATTATAATAGAGACAGTAGATGTAGCTGGTCTGTCATAATATAATAGAGACAGTAGATCTAGCTGGTCTGTCATAATATAATAGAGACATAGAAACAGTAGATCTAGCTGGTCTGTCATAAAATAATAGAGACATAGAGACAGTAGATCTAGCTGGACTGTCATAATATAATAGAGACAGTAGATCTAGCTTGTCTGTCATAATACAATAGAGACAGTAGATCTAGCTGGTCTGTCATAATACAATAGAGACAGTAGATCTAGCTGGTCTGTCATAATACAATAGAGACCGTAGATCTAGCTGGTCTGTCACAATATAATAGAGACAGTAGATCTAGCTGGTCTGTCATAATATAATAGAGACATAGAGACAGTAGATGTAGCTGGTCGGTCATATTATAATAGACACAGTAGATCTAGCTGGTCTGTCATAATATAATAGAAAAAGTAGATCTAGCTGGTCTGTCATAATATAAGAGACAGTAGATCTAGCTGGTCTGTCATAATATAATAGAGAAAGTAGATTAAGCTGGTCTTCAATAATATATTAGAGAAAGTAGATTAAGCTGGTCTTCAATAATATAATAGAGACAGTAGATTAAGCTGGTCTTCAATAATATAATAGAGACAGTAGATCTAGCTGCTCTGTCATAATACAATAAAGACAGTAGATCTAGCTGCTCTGTCATAATATAATAAAGACAGTAGATCTAGCTGCTCTGTCATAATATAATAAAGACAGTAGATCTAGCTGCTCTGTCATAATATATCAAAGACAGTAGATCTAGCTGGTCTGTCGTATTATAATAGAGACAATAGATCTAGCAGGTCTGTCATAATATAATAGAAACAGTAGATCTAGCTGGTCTGTCATATTATAATAGAAACAGTAGATCTAGCTGGTCTGACATAACATAATAGAGACAGTAGATATAGATGGTCTGTCATAATACAATAGAGACAGTAGATATAGCTGGTCTGTCATAATATATTAGAGACAGTAGATCTAGCTGGACTGTCATAATATAATAGAGACAGAGACAGTAGATGTAGCTGGTCGGTCATATTATAATAGACACAGTAGATCTAGCTGGTCTGTCATAATATAATAGAAACAGTAGATCTAGCTGGTCTGTCATAATATAAGAGACAGTAGATCTAGCTGGTCTGTCATAATATAACAGAGAAAGTAGATTAAGATGGTCTTCAATAATATAATAGAGACAGTAGATCTACCTGGTCTGTCATATTATAATAGAGACAGTAGATGTAGCTGGTCTGTCATAATATAATAGAGACAGTAGATCTAGGTGCTCTGTCATAATATAATAAAGAAGAGTAGATCTAGCTGCTCTGTCATAATATATCAGAGACAGTTAATCTAGCTGGACTGCCATAATATATTAGAGACATAGAAACAGTAGATCTAGCTGGTCTGTCATAATACAATAGAGACATAGAGACAGTAAGTCTAGCTGGTCTGTCATATTATATTAGATATAGTAGATCTAGCTGGTCTGTCATAATATAATAGAAACAGTAGATCTAGCTGGTCTGTCATAATATAAGAGACAGTAGATCTAGCTGGTCTGTCATAATATAATAGAGAAAGTAGATTAAGCTGGTCTTCAATAATATAATAGAGAAAGTAGATTAAGCTGGTCTTCAATAATATAATAGAGAAAGTAGATTAAGCTGGTCTTCAATAATATAATAGAGACAGTAGATTAAGCTGGTCTTCAATAATATAATAGAGACAGTAGATCTAGCTGCTCTGTCATAATATAATAAAGACAGTAGATCTAGCTGCTCTGTCATAATATAATAAAGACAGTAGATCTAGCTGGACTGGCATAATATAATAGAGACAGAGACAGTAGATGTAGCTGGTCGGTCAATTTATAATAGACACAGTAGATCTAGCTGGTCTGTCATAATATAATAGAAACAGTAGATCTAGCTGGTCTGTCATAATATATGAGACAGTAGATCTAGCTGGTCTGTCATAATATAATAGAGAAAGTAGATTAAGATGGTCTTCAATAATATAATAGAGACAGTAGATCTACCTGGTCTGTCATATTATAATAGAGACAGTAGATGTAGCTGGTCTGTCATAATATAATAGAGACATTAGATCTAGCTGCTCTGTCATAATATAATAAAGACAGTAGATCTAGCTGCTCTGTCATAATATATCAGAGACAGTAGATCTAGCTGGACTGCCATAATATATTAGAGACATAGAAACAGTAGATCTAGCTGGTCTGTCATAAAATAATAGAGACATAGAGACAGTAAGTCTAGCTGGTCTGTCATATTATATTAGAGATAGTAGATCTACCTGGTCTGTCATATTATAATAGAGACAGTAGATGTAGCTGGTCTGTCATAATATAATAGAGACAGTAGATCTAGGTGCTCTGTCATAATATAATAAAGAAGAGTAGATCTAGCTGCTCTGTCATAATATATCAGAGACAGTTAATCTAGCTGGACTGCCATAATATATTAGAGACATAGAAACAGTAGATCTAGCTGCTCTGTCATAATATAATAAAGACAGTAGATCTAGCTGCTCTGTCATAATATATCAAAGACAGTAGATCTAGCTGGTCTGTCGTATTATAATAGAGACAATAGATCTAGCAGGTCTGTCATAATATAATAGAAACAGTAGATCTAGCTGGTCTGTCATATTATAATAGAAACAGTAGATCTAGCTGGTCTGACATAACATAATAGAGACAGTAGATATAGATGGTCTGTCATAATACAATAGAGACAGTAGATCTAGCTGGTCTGTCATAATATATTAGAGACAGTAGATCTAGCTGGACTGTCATAATATAATAGAGACAGTAGATGTAGCTGGTCGGTCATATTATAATAGACACAGTAGATCTAGCTGGTCTGTCATAATATAATAGAAACAGTAGATCTAGCTGGTCTGTCATAATATAAGAGACAGTAGATCTAGCTGGTCTGTCATAATATAACAGAGAAAGTAGATTAAGATGGTCTTCAATAATATAATAGAGACAGTAGATCTACCTGGTCTGTCATATTATAATAGAGACAGTAGATGTAGCTGGTCTGTCATAATATAATAGAGACAGTAGATCTAGGTGCTCTGTCATAATATAATAAAGAAGAGTAGATCTAGCTGCTCTGTCATAATATATCAGAGACAGTTAATCTAGCTGGACTGCCATAATATATTAGAGACATAGAAACAGTAGATCTAGCTGGTCTGTCATAATACAATAGAGACATAGAGACAGTAAGTCTAGCTGGTCTGTCATATTATATTAGATATAGTAGATCTAGCTGGTCTGTCATAATATAATAGAAACAGTAGATCTAGCTGGTCTGTCATAATATAAGAGACAGTAGATCTAGCTGGTCTGTCATAATATAATAGAGAAAGTAGATTAAGCTGGTCTTCAATAATATAATAGAGAAAGTAGATTAAGCTGGTCTTCAATAATATAATAGAGAAAGTAGATTAAGCTGGTCTTCAATAATATAATAGAGACAGTAGATTAAGCTGGTCTTCAATAATATAATAGAGACAGTAGATCTAGCTGCTCTGTCATAATATAATAAAGACAGTAGATCTAGCTGCTCTGTCATAATATAATAAAGACAGTAGATCTAGCTGGACTGGCATAATATAATAGAGACAGAGACAGTAGATGTAGCTGGTCGGTCAATTTATAATAGACACAGTAGATCTAGCTGGTCTGTCATAATATAATAGAAACAGTAGATCTAGCTGGTCTGTCATAATATATGAGACAGTAGATCTAGCTGGTCTGTCATAATATAATAGAGAAAGTAGATTAAGATGGTCTTCAATAATATAATAGAGACAGTAGATCTACCTGGTCTGTCATATTATAATAGAGACAGTAGATGTAGCTGGTCTGTCATAATATAATAGAGACATTAGATCTAGCTGCTCTGTCATAATATAATAAAGACAGTAGATCTAGCTGCTCTGTCATAATATATCAGAGACAGTAGATCTAGCTGGACTGCCATAATATATTAGAGACATAGAAACAGTAGATCTAGCTGGTCTGTCATAAAATAATAGAGACATAGAGACAGTAAGTCTAGCTGGTCTGTCATATTATATTAGAGATAGTAGATCTAGCTGGTCTGTCATAATATATTAGAGACAGTAGATCTAGCTGGACTGTCATAATATAATAGAGACAGTAGATCTAGCTTGTCTGTCATAATACAATAGAGACAGTAGATCTAGCTGGTCTGTCATAATACAATAGAGACAGTAGATCTAGCTGGTCTGTCATAATACAATAGAGACCGTAGATCTAGCTGGTCTGTCACAATATAATAGAGACAGTAGATCTAGCTGGTCTGTCATAATATAATAGAGACATAGAGACAGTAGATGTAGCTGGTCGGTCATATTATAATAGACACAGTAGATCTAACTGGTCTGTCATAATATAAGAGACAGTAGATCTAGCTGGTCTGTCATAATATAATAGAGAAAGTAGATTAAGCTGTTCTTCAATAATATAATAGAGAAAGTAGATTAAGCTGGTCTTCAATAATATAATAGAGACAGTAGATTAAGCTGGTCTTCAATAATATAATAGAGACAGTAGATCTAGCTGCTCTGTCATAATACAATAAAGACAGTAGATCTAGCTGCTCTGTCATAATATAATAAAGACAGTAGATCTAGCTGCTCTGTCATAATATAATAAAGACAGTAGATCTAGCTGCTCTGTCATAATATAATAAAGACAATAGATCTAGCTGGTCTGTCGTAATATAATAGAGGCAATAGATCTAGCAGGTCTGTCATAATATAATAGAAACAGTAGATCTAGCTGGTCTGTCATATTATAATAGAAACAGTAGATCTAGCTGGTCTGACATAACATAATAGAGACAGTAGATATAGATGGTCTGTCATAATACAATAGAGACAGTAGATGTAGCTGGTCTGTCATAATATAATAGAGACAGTAGATCTAGGTGCTCTGTCATAATATAATAAAGAAGAGTAGATCTAGCTGCTCTGTCATAATATATCAGAGAGAGTAAATCTAGCTGGACTGCCATAATATATTAGAGACATAGAAACAGTAGATCTAGCTGGTCTGTCATAATATAATAGAGACATAGAGACAGTAAGTCTAGCTGGTCTGTCATATTATATTAGATATAGTAGATCTAGCTGGTCTGTCATAATATAATAGAAACAGTAGATCTAGCAGGTCTGTCATAATATAATAGAAACAGTAGATCTAGCTGGTCTGTCATATTATAATAGAAACAGTAGATCTAGCTGGTCTGACATAACATAATAGAGACAGTAGATATAGATGGTCTGTCATAATACAATAGAGACAGTAGATATAGCTGGTCTGTCATAATATAATGAAGACAGTAGATCTAGCTGGTCTGTCATAATATATTAGAGACAGTAGATCTAGCTGGACTGTCATAATATAATAGAGACAGAGACAGTGGATGTAGCTGGTCGGTCATATTATAATAGACACAGTAGATCTAGCTGGTCTGTCATAATATAAGAGACAGTAGATCTAGCTGGTCTGTCATAATATAATAGAGAAAGTAGATTAAGCTGTTCTTCAATAATATAATAGAGAAAGTAGATTAAGCTGGTCTTCAATAATATAATAGAGACAGTAGATTAAGCTGGTCTTCAATAATATAATAGAGACAGTAGATCTAGCTGCTCTGTCATAATACAATAAAGACAGTAGATCTAGCTGCTCTGTCATAATATAATAAAGACAGTAGATCTAGCTGCTCTGTCATAATATAATAAAGACAGTAGATCTAGCTGCTCTGTCATAATATAATAAAGACAATAGATCTAGCTGGTCTGTCGTATTATAATAGAGACAATAGATCTAGCAGGTCTGTCATAATATAATAGAAACAGTAGATCTAGCTGGTCTGTCATATTATAATAGAAACAGTAGATCTAGCTGGTCTGACATAACATAATAGAGACAGTAGATATAGATGGTCTGTCATAATACAATAGAGACAGTAGATATAGCTGGTCTGTCATAATATAATGAAGACAGTAGATCTAGCTGGTCTGTCATAATATATTAGAGACAGTAGATCTAGCTGGACTGTCATAATATAATAGAGACAGAGACAGTAGATGTAGCTGGTCGGTCATAATATAAGAGACAGTAGATCTATCTGGTCTGTCATAATATAATAGAGAAAGTAGATTAAGATGGTCTTCAATAATATAATAGAGACAGTAGATCTACCTGGTATGTCATATTATAATAGAGACAGTAGATGTAGCTGGTCTGTCATAATATAATAAAGACAGTAGATCTAGCTGCTCTGTCATAATATATCAGAGACAGTAGATCTAGCTGGACTGCCATAATATATTACAGACAGAGACAGTAGATGTAGCTGGTCGGTCATATTATAATAGACACAGTAGATCTAGCTGGTCTGTCATAATATAATAGAGACATAGAGACAGTAAGTCTGGCTGGTCTGTCATATTATATTAGAGATAGTAGATCTAGCTGGTCTGTCATAATATAATAGAAACAGTAGATCTAGCTGGTCTGTCATAATATAATGGAGACATAGAGACGGTAGATGTAGCTGGTCTGTCATAATATATTAGAGACAGTAGATCTAGCTGGACTGTCATAATATAATAGAGACAGTAGATCTAGCTGGTCTGTCATAATACAATAGAGACAGTAGAACTAGCTGGTCTGTCATAATACAATAGAGACAGTAGATCTAGCTGGTCTGTCATAATTCAATAGAGACCGTAGATCTAGCTGGTCTGTCACAATATAATAGAGACAGTAGATCTAGCTTGTCTGTCATAATATAATAGAGACATAGAGACAGTAGATGTAGCTGGTCGGTCATATTATAATAGACACAGTAGATCTAGCTGGTCTGTCATAATATAATAGAAACAGTAGATCTAGCTGGTCTGTCATAATATAAGAGACAGTAGATCTAGCTGGTCTGTCATAATATAATAGAGAAAGTAGATTAAGCTGGTCTTCAATAATATAATAGAGAAAGTAGATTAAGCTGGTTTTCAATAATATAATAGAGACAGTAGATTAAGCTGGTCTTCAATAATATAATAGAGACAGTAGATCTAGCTGCTCTGTCATAATATAATAAAGACAGTAGATCTAGCTGCTCTGTCATAATATAATAAAGACAGTAGATCTAGCTGGACTGGCATAATATAATAGAGACAGAGACAGTAGATGTAGCTGGTCGGTCATATTATAATAGACACAGTAGATCTAGCTGGTCTGTCATAATATAAGAGACAGTAGATCTAGCTGGTCTGTCATAATATAATAGAGAAAGTAGATTAAGCTGTTCTTCAATAATATAATAGAGAAAGTAGATTAAGCTGGTCTTCAATAATATAATAGAGACAGTAGATTAAGCTGGTCTTCAATAATATAATAGAGACAGTAGATCTAGCTGCTCTGTCATAATACAATAAAGACAGTAGATCTAGCTGCTCTGTCATAATATAATAAAGACAGTAGATCTAGCTGCTCTGTCATAATATAATAAAGACAGTAGATCTAGCTGCTCTGTCATAATATAATAAAGACAATAGATCTAGCTGGTCTGTCGTATTATAATAGAGACAATAGATCTAGCAGGTCTGTCATAATATAATAGAAACAGTAGATCTAGCTGGTCTGTCATATTATAATAGAAACAGTAGATCTAGCTGGTCTGACATAACATAATAGAGACAGTAGATATAGATGGTCTGTCATAATACAATAGAGACAGTAGATATAGCTGGTCTGTCATAATATAATGAAGACAGTAGATCTAGCTGGTCTGTCATAATATATTAGAGACAGTAGATCTAGCTGGACTGTCATAATATAATAGAGACAGAGACAGTAGATGTAGCTGGTCGGTCATAATATAAGAGACAGTAGATCTATCTGGTCTGTCATAATATAATAGAGAAAGTAGATTAAGATGGTCTTCAATAATATAATAGAGACAGTAGATCTACCTGGTATGTCATATTATAATAGAGACAGTAGATGTAGCTGGTCTGTCATAATATAATAAAGACAGTAGATCTAGCTGCTCTGTCATAATATATCAGAGACAGTAGATCTAGCTGGACTGCCATAATATATTACAGACAGAGACAGTAGATGTAGCTGGTCGGTCATATTATAATAGACACAGTAGATCTAGCTGGTCTGTCATAATATAATAGAGACATAGAGACAGTAAGTCTGGCTGGTCTGTCATATTATATTAGAGATAGTAGATCTAGCTGGTCTGTCATAATATAATAGAAACAGTAGATCTAGCTGGTCTGTCATAATATAATGGAGACATAGAGACGGTAGATGTAGCTGGTCTGTCATAATATATTAGAGACAGTAGATCTAGCTGGACTGTCATAATATAATAGAGACAGTAGATCTAGCTGGTCTGTCATAATACAATAGAGACAGTAGAACTAGCTGGTCTGTCATAATACAATAGAGACAGTAGATCTAGCTGGTCTGTCATAATTCAATAGAGACCGTAGATCTAGCTGGTCTGTCACAATATAATAGAGACAGTAGATCTAGCTTGTCTGTCATAATATAATAGAGACATAGAGACAGTAGATGTAGCTGGTCGGTCATATTATAATAGACACAGTAGATCTAGCTGGTCTGTCATAATATAATAGAAACAGTAGATCTAGCTGGTCTGTCATAATATAAGAGACAGTAGATCTAGCTGGTCTGTCATAATATAATAGAGAAAGTAGATTAAGCTGGTCTTCAATAATATAATAGAGAAAGTAGATTAAGCTGGTTTTCAATAATATAATAGAGACAGTAGATTAAGCTGGTCTTCAATAATATAATAGAGACAGTAGATCTAGCTGCTCTGTCATAATATAATAAAGACAGTAGATCTAGCTGCTCTGTCATAATATAATAAAGACAGTAGATCTAGCTGGACTGGCATAATATAATAGAGACAGAGACAGTAGATGTAGCTGGTCGGTCATATTATAATAGACACAGTAGATCTAGCTGGTCTGTCATAGTATAATAGAAACATTAGATCTAGCTGGTCTGTCATAATATATGAGACAGTAGATCTAGCTGGTCTGTCATAATATAATAGAGAAAGTAGATTAAGATGGTCTTCAATAATATAATAGAGACAGTAGATCTACCTGGTCTGTCATATTATAATAGAGACAGTAGATGTAGCTGGTCTGACATAACATAATAGAGACAGTAGATATAGCTGGTCTGTCATAATATAATGAAGACAGTAGATCTAGCTGGTCTGTCATAATATATTAGAGACAGTAGATCTAGCTGGACTGTCATAATATAATAGAGACAGAGACAGTAGATGTAGCTGGTCGGTCATATTATAATAGACACAGTAGATCTAGCTGGTCTGTCATAATATAATAGAAACAGGGGCGGCAGGGTAGCCTAGTGGTTAGAGCGTTGGACTAGTAACCGGAAGGTTGCGAGTTCAAACCCCCGAGCTGGCAAGGTACAAATCTGTCGTTCTGCCCCTGAACAGGCAGTTAACCCACTGTTCCCAGGCCGTCATTGAAAATAAGAATTTGTTCTTAACTGACTTGCCTGGTTAAATAAAGGTAAAATAAAAAATAAAATAAAAAATAGAAACAGTAGATCTAGCTGGTCTGTCATAATATAAGAGACAGTAGATCTAGCTGGTCTGTCATAATATAATAGAGAAAGTAGATTAAGATGGTCTTCAATAACATAATAGAGACAGTAGATCTACCTGGTCTGTCATATTATAATAGAGACAGTAGATGTAGCTGGTCTGTCATAATATAATAGAGACAGTAGATCTAGCTGGTCTGTCATAATATATTAGAGACAGTAGATCTAGCTGGACTGTCATAATATAATAGAGACAGAGACAGTAGATGTAGCTGGTCGGTCATATTATAATAGACACAGTAGATCTAGCTGGTCTCTCATAATATAATAGAAACAGTAGATCTAGCTGGTCTGTCATAATATAAGAGACAGTATATCTAGCTGGTCTGTCATAATATAATAGAGAAAGTAGATTAAGATGGTCTTCAATAATATAATAGAGACAGTAGATCTACCTGGTCTGTCATATTATAATAGAGACAGTAGATGTAGCTGGTCTGTCATAATATAATAGAGACAGTAGATCTAGCTGCTCTGTCATAATATAATAAAGACAGTAGATCTAGCTGCTCTGTCATAATATATCAGAGACAGTAGATCTAGCTGGACTGCCATAATATATTAGAGACATAGAAACAGTAGATCTAGCTGGTCTTTCATAATATAATAGAGACATAGAGACAGTAAGTCTAGCTGGTCTGTCATATTATATTAGAGATAGTAGATCTAGGTGGTCTGTCATAATATAATAGAAACAGTAGATCTAGCTGGTTTGTCATAATATAATGGAGACATAGAGACAGTAGATGTAGCGGTCTGTCATAATATATTAGAGACAGTAGATCTAGCTGGACTGTCATAATATAATAGAGACAGTAGATCTAGCTGGTCTGTCATAATACAATAGAGACAGTAGATCTAGCTGGTCTGTCATAATACAATAGAGACAGTAGATCTAGCTGGTCTGTCATAATACAATAGAGACCGTAGATCTAGCTGGTCTGTCACAATATAATAGAGACAGTAGATCTAGCTGGTCTGTCATAATATAATAGAGACATAGAGACAGTAGATGTAGCTGGTCGGTCATATTATAATAGACACAGTAGATCTAGCTGGTCTGTCATAATATAATAGAAACAGTAGATCTAGCTGGTCTGTCATAATATAAGAGACAGTAGATCTAGCTGGTCTGTCATAATATAATAGAGAAAGTAGATTAAGCTGGTCTTCAATAATATAATAGAGAAAGTAGATTAAGCTGGTCTTCAATAATATAATAGAGACAGTAGATTAAGCTGGTCTTCAATAATATAATAGAGACAGTAGATCTAGCTGCTCTGTCATAATATAATAAAGACAGTAGATCTAGCTGCTCTGTCATAATATAATAAAGACAGTAGATATAGCTGGTCTGTCATAATATAATGAAGACAGTATATCTAGCTGGTCTGTCATAATATATTAGAGACAGTAGATCTAGCTGGACTGTCATAATATAATAGAAACAGAGACAGTAGATGTAGCTGGTCGGTCATATTATAATAGACACAGTAGATCTAGCTGGTCTGTCATAATATAATAGAAACAGTAGATCTAGCTGGTCTGTCATAATATAAGAGACAGTAGATGTAGCTGGTCTGTCATAATATAATAGAGACAGTCGATCTAGGTGCTCTGTCATAATATAATAAAGAAGAGTAGATCTAGCTGCTCTGTCATAATATATCAGAGACAGTAAATCTAGCTGGACTGCCATAATATATTAGAGACATAGAAACAGTAGATCTAGCTGGTCTGTCATAATATAATAGAGACATAGAGACAGTAAATCTAGCTGGTCTGTCATATTATATTAGATATAGTAGATCTAGCTGGTCTGTCATAATATAATAGAAACAGTAGATCTAGCAGGTCTGTCATAATATAATAGAAACAGTAGATCTAGCTGGTCTGTCATATTATAATAGAAACAGTAGATCTAGCTGGTCTGACATAACATAATAGAGACAGTAGATATAGATGGTCTGTCATAATACAATAGAGACAGTAGATATAGCTGGTCTGTCATAATATAATGAAGACAGTAGATCTAGCTGGTCTGTCCTAATATATTAGAGACAGTAGATCTAGCTGGACTGTCATAATATAATAGAGACAGAGACAGTAGATGTAGCTGGTCGGTCATATTATAATAGACACAGTAGATCTAGCTGGTCTGTCATAATATAATAGAAACTGTAGATCTAGCTGGTCTGTCATAATATAAGAGACAGTAGATCTATCTGGTCTGTCATAATATAATAGAGAAAGTAGATTAAGATGGTCTTCAATAATATAATAGAGACAGTAGATCTACCTGGTCTGTCATATTATAATAGAGACAGTAGATGTAGCTGGTCTGTCATAATATAATAGAGACAGTAGATCTAGCTGCTTTGTCATAATATAATAAAGACAGTAGATCTAGCTGCTCTGTCATAATATATCAGAGACAGTAGATCTAGCTGGACTGCCATAATATATTAGAGACATAGAAACAGTAGATCTAGCTGGTCTGTCATAATATAATAGAGACATAGAGACAGTAAGTCTAGCTGGTCTGTCAAATTATATTAGAGATAGTAGATCTAGCTGGTCTGTCATAATATAATAGAAACAGTAGATCTAGCTGGTCTGTCATAATATAATGGAGACATAGAGACGGTAGATGTAGCTGGTCTGTCATAATATATTAGAGACAGTAGATCTAGCTGGACTGTCATAATATAATAGAGACAGTAGATCTAGCTGGTCTGTCATAATACAATAGAGACAGTAGATCTAGCTGGTCTGTCATAATACAATAGAGACAGTAGATCTAGCTGGTCTGTCATAATACAATAGAGACCGTAGATCTAGCTGGTCTGTCACAATATAATAGAGACAGTAGATCTAGCTGGTCTGTCATAATATAATAGAGACATAGAGACAGTAGATGTAGCTGGTCGGTCATATTATAATAGACACAGTAGATCTAGCTGGTCTGTTATAATATAATAGAAACAGTAGATCTAGCTGGTCTGTCATAATATAAGAGACAGTAGATCTAGTTGGTCTGTCATAATATAATAGAGAAAGTAGATTAAGCTGGTCTTCAATAATATAATAGAGAAAGTAGATTAAGCTGGTCTTCAATAATATAATAGAGACAGTAGATTAAGCTGGTCTTCAATAATATAATAGAGACAGTAGATCTAGCTGCTCTGTCATAATATAATAAAGACAGTAGATCTAGCTGCTCTGTCATAATATAATAAAGACAGTAGATCTAGCTGGACTGGCATAATATAATAGAGACAGAGACAGTAGATGTAGCTGGTCGGTCATATTATAATAGACACAGTAGATCTAGCTGGTCTGTCATAATATAATATAAACATTAGATCTAGCTGGTCTGTCATAATATATGAGACAGTAGATCTAGCTGGTCTGTCATAATATAATAGAGAAAGTAGATTAAGATGGTCTTCAATAATATAATAGAGACAGTAGATCTACCTGGTCTGTCATATTATAATAGAGACAGTAGATGTAGCTGGTCTGACATAACATAATAGAGACAGTAGATATAGCTGGTCTGTCATAATATAATGAAGACAGTAGATCTAGCTGGTCTGTCATAATATATTAGAGACAGTAGATCTAGCTGGACTGTCATAACATAATAGAGACAGTGACAGTAGATGTAGCTGGTCGGTCATATTATAATAGACACAGTATATCTAGCTGGTCTGTCATAATATAATAGAAACAGTAGATCTAGCTGGTCTGTCATAATATAAGAGACAGTAGATCTAGCTGGTCTGTCATAATATAATAGAGAAAGTAGATTAAGATGGTCTTCAATAATATAATAGAGACAGTAGATCTACCTGGTCTGTCATATTATAATAGAAACAGTAGATGTAGCTGGTCTGTCATAATATAATAGAGACAGTAGATCTAGCTGCTCTGTCATAATATAATAAAGACAGTAGATCTAGCTGCTCTGTCATAATATATCAGAGACAGTAGATCTAGCTGGACTGCCATAATATATTAGAGACATAGAAACAGTAGATCTAGCTGGTCTTTCATAATATAATAGAGACATAGAGACAGTAAGTCTAGCTGGTCTGTCATATTATATTAGAGATAGTAGATCTAGCTGGTCTGTCATAATATATTAGAGACAGTAGATCTAGCTGGACTGTCATAATATATTAGAGACAGTAGATCTAGCTGGACTGTCATAATATAATAGAGACAGTAGATATAGCTGGTCTGTCATAATACAATAGAGACAGTAGATCTAGCTGGTCTGTCATAATACAATAGAGACAGTAGATCTAGCTGGTCTGTCATAATACAATAGAGACCGTAGATCTAGCTGGTCTGTCACAATATAATAGAGACAGTAGATCTAGCTGGTCTGTCATAATATAATAGAGACATAGAGACAGTAGATGTAGCTGGTCGGTCATATTATAATAGACACAGTAGATCTAGCTGGTCTGTCATAATATAATAGAAACAGTAGATCTAGCTGGTCTGTCATAATATAAGAGACAGTAGATCTAGCTGGTCTGTCATAATATAATAGAGAAAGTAGATTAAGCTGGTCTTCAATAATATAATAGAGAAAGTAGATTAAGCTGGTCTTCAATAATATAATAGAGACAGTAGATTAAGCTGGTCTTCAATAATATAATAGAGACAGTAGATCTAGCTGCTCTGTCATAATATAATAAAGACAGTAGATCTAGCTGCTCTGTCATAATATAATAAAGACAGTAGATCTAGCTGGACTGGCATAATATAATAGAGACAGAGACAGTAGATGTAGCTGGTCGGTCAATTTATAATAGACACAGTAGATCTAGCTGGTCTGTCATAATATAATAGAAACAGTAGATCTAGCTGGTCTGTCATAATATATGAGACAGTAGATCTAGCTGGTATGTCATAATATAATAGAGAAAGTAGATTAAGATGGTCTTCAATAATATAATAGAGACAGTAGATCTACCTGGTCTGTCATATTATAATAGAGACAGTAGATGTAGCTGGTCTGTCATAAAATAATAGAGACAGTAGATCTAGCTGCTCTGTCATAATATAATAAAGACAGTAGATATCGCTGCTCTGCCATAATATATTAGAGACATAGAAACAGTAGATCTAGCTGGTCTGTCATAAAATAATAGAGACATAGAGACAGTAAGTCTAGCTGGTCTGCCATATTATAGTAGAGATAGTAGGTCGAGCTGGTCTGTCATAATATATTAGAGACAGTAGATCTAGCTGGACTGTCATAATATAATAGAGACAGTAGATCTAGCTGGTCTGTCATAATACAATAGAGACAGTAGATCTAGCTGGTCTGTCATAATACAATAGAGACAGTAGATCTAGCTGGTCTGTCATAATACAATAGAGACCGTAGATCTAGCTGGTCTGTCATAATACAATAGAGACAGTAGATCTAGCTGGTCTGTCATAAAATAATAGAGACATAGAGACAGTAAGTCTAGCTGGTCTGTCATATTATATTAGAGATAGTAGATCTAGCTGGTCTGTCATAATATATTAGAGACAGTAGATCTAGCTGGACTGTCATAATATAATAGAGACAGTAGATCTAGCTGGTCTGTCATAATACAATAGAGACAGTAGATCTAGCTGGTCTGTCATAATACAATAGAGACCGTAGATCTAGCTGGTCTGTCACAATATAATAGAGACAGTAGATCTAGCTGGTCTGTCATAATATAATAGAGACATAGAGACAGTAGATGTAGCTGGTCGGTCATATTATAATAGACACAGTAGATCTAGCTGGTCTGTCATAATATAATAGAAAAAGTAGATCTAGCTGGTCTGTCATAATATAAGAGACAGTAGATCTAGCTGGTCTGTCATAATATAATAGAGAAAGTAGATTAAGCTGGTCTTCAATAATATAATAGAGAAAGTAGATTAAGCTGGTCTTCAATAATATAATAGAGACAGTCGATTAAGCTGGTCTTTAATAATATAATAGAGACAGTAGATCTAGCTGCTCTGTCATAATACAATAAAGACAGTAGATCTAGCTGCTCTGTCATAATATAATAAAGACAGTAGATCTAGCTGCTCTGTCATAATATAATAAAGACAGTAGATCTAGCTGCTCTGTCATAATATAATAAAGACAGTAGATCGAGCTGCTTTGTCATAATATAATAAAGACAGTAGGGCTAGCTGCTCTGTCATAATATAATAAAGACAGTAGATCTAGCTGCTCTGTCATAATATAATAAAGACAGTAGGTCTAGCTGCTCTGTCATAATATATCAGAGACAGTAGATCTAGCTGGACTGTCATAATATATTAGAGACATAGAAACAGTAGATCTAACTGGTCTGTCATAATATAAGAAAGACAGTAGATCTAGCTGGTCTGTCATAATATAATAGAAATATAGAGTCAGTACGTCTAGCTGGTCTGTCATATTATAATAGAAACAGTAGATCTTACTGGTCTGTCATATTATAATAGAAACAGTAGATCTAGCTGGTCTGACATAACATAATAGAGACAGTAGATATAGATGGTCTGTCATAATACAATAGAGACAGTAGATATAGCTGGTCTGTCATAATATAATGAAGACAGTAGATCTAGCTGGTCTGTCATAATATATTAGAGACAGTAGATCTAGCTGGACTGTCATAATATAATAGAGACAGTAGATATAGCTGGTCTAACATAATAGAGACAGTAAATACAGCTGATATGTCATAATATAATAGAGACAGTAGGTCTAGCTGGTCTGTCATAATATATTAGAGACAGTAGATCTAGCTGGTCTTTCATAATACAATAGAGACAGTAGATCTAGCTGGTCTGTCACAATATAATAGAGACAGTAGATCTAGCTGGTCTGTCATAATATAATAGAGACAGAGACAGTAGATGTAGCTGGTCGGTCATATTATAATAGACACAGTAGATCTATCTGGTCTGTCATAATATAATAGAAACAGTAGATCTAGCTGGTCTATCATAATATAAGAGACAGTAGATCTAGCTGGTCTGTCATAATATATCAGAGATAGTAGATCTAGCTGGACTGTCATAATATATTAGAGACATAGAAACAGAAGATCTAGCTGGTATGTCATAATATAATAAAGACAGTAGATCTAGCTGGTCTGTCATAATATAATAGAGACATAGAGTCAGTAAGTCTAGCTGGTCTGTCACAATATAATAGAGACAGTAGATCTAGCTGGTCTGTCATAATATAATAGAGACATAGACAGTAGATATAGCTGGTCTGTAATAGTATAATAGAGACAGTAGATCTAGCTGGTGTATCATAATATAATAGAGACATAGCGATAGTAGATATAGCTGGTCTGTAATAGTATAATAGAGACAGTAGATCTAGATGGTCTGCCATAATATAATAGAGACATAGAAACAGTAGATCTAGCTGGTCTGTCGTATTATAATAGAGACAGTAGATCTAGCTGCTCTGTCATAATATATTAGAGACAGTAGATCTAGCTGCTCTGTCATAATTGAATAGAGAGAGTAGATCTAGCTGGTCTGTCAAAATATAATAGAGACAGTATATCTAGATGCTCTGTAATAATATAATAGAGACAGAGACAGTAGATCTTGCTGGACTGTCATAATATAATAGAGACTGTAGATCTAGCTGGTCTGTCATAATACAATAAAGACAGTAGATCTAGCTGGTCTGTCATTATACAATAGAGACAGAAGATCTAGCTGGACTGTCATATTATAATAGAGACAGTAGATGTAGCTGGTCTGTCATAATATAATAGAGACAGTAGATCTAGCTGGTCTGTCATAATATAATAGAAACAGTAGATCTAGCTGGTCTGTCATAATATAAGAGACAGTAGATCTAGCTGGTCTGTCATAATATAATAGAGAAAGTAGATTAAGATGGTCTTCAATAATATAATAGAGACAGTAGATCTACCTGGTCTGTCATATTATAATAGAGACAGTAGATGTAGCTGGTCTGTCATAATATAATAGAGACAGTAGATCTAGCTGCTCTGTCATAATATAATAAAGACAGTAGATCTAGCTGCTCTGTCATAATATATCAGAGACAGTAGATCTAGCTGGACTGCCATAATATATTAGAGACATAGAAACAGTAGATCTAGCTGGTCTTTCATAATATAATAGAGACATAGAGACAGTAAGTCTAGCTGGTCTGTCATATTATATTAGAGATAGTAGATCTAGCTGGTCTGTCATAATATATTAGAAACAGTAGATCTAGCTGGACTGTCATAATATATTAGAGACAGTAGATCTAGCTGGACTGTCATAATATAATAGAGACAGTAGATATAGCTGGTCTGTCATAATACAATAGAGACAGTAGATCTAGCTGGTCTGTCATAATACAATAGAGACAGTAGATCTAGCTGGTCTGTCATAATACAATAGAGACCGTAGATCTAGCTGGTCTGTCACAATATAATAGAGACAGTAGATCTAGCTGGTCTGTCATAATATAATAGAGACATAGAGACAGTAGATGTAGCTGGTCGGTCATATTATAATAGACACAGTAGATCTAGCTGGTCTGTCATAATATAATAGAAACAGTAGATCTAGCTGGTCTGTCATAATATAAGAGACAGTAGATCTAGCTGGTCTGTCATAATATAATAGAGAAAGTAGATTAAGCTGGTCTTCAATAATATAATAGAGAAAGTAGATTAAGCTGGTCTTCAATAATATAATAGAGACAGTAGATTAAGCTGGTCTTCAATAATATAATAGAGACAGTAGATCTAGCTGCTCTGTCATAATATAATAAAGACAGTAGATCTAGCTGCTCTGTCATAATATAATAAAGACAGTAGATCTAGCTGGACTGGCATAATATAATAGAGACAGAGACAGTAGATGTAGCTGGTCGGTCAATTTATAATAGACACAGTAGATCTAGCTGGTCTGTCATAATATAATAGAAACAGTAGATCTAGCTGGTCTGTCATAATATATGAGACAGTAGATCTAGCTGGTATGTCATAATATAATAGAGAAAGTAGATTAAGCTGGTCTTCAATAATATAATAGAGACAGTAGATCTACCTGGTCTGTCATATTATAATAGAGACAGTAGATGTAGCTGGTCTGTCATAATATAATAGAGACAGTAGATCTAGCTGCTCTGTCATAATATAATAAAGACAGTAGATATAGCTGGTCTGTCATAATATAATGAAGACAGTAGATCTAGCTGGTCTGTCATAATATATTAGAGACAGTAGATCTAGCTGGACTGTCATAATATAATAGAGACAGAGACAGTAGATGTAGCTGGACGGTCATATTATAATAGACACAGTAGATCTAGCTGTTCTGTCATAATATAATAGAAACAGTAGATCAAGCTGGTCTGTCATAATATAAGAGACAGTAGATCTAGCTCGTCTGTCATAATATAATAGAGAAAGTAGATTAAGATGGTCTTCAATAATATAATAGAGACAGTAGATCTACCTGGTCTGTCATATTATAATAGAAACAGTAGATGTAGCTGGTCTGTCATAATATAATAGAGACAGTAGATCTAGCTGCTCTGTCATAATATATTAAAGACAGTAGATCTTTCTGCTCTGTCATAATATATCAGAGACAGTAGATCTAGCTGGACTGCCATAATATATTAGAGACATAGAAACAGTAGATCTAGCTGGTCTTTCATAATATAATAGAGACATAGAGACAGTAAGTCTAGCTGGTCTGTCATATAATATTAGAGATAGTAGATCTAGCTGGTCTGTCATAATATAATAGAAACAGTAGATCTAGCTGGTTTGTCATAATATAATGGAGACATAGAGACAGTAGATGTAGCTGGTCTGTCATAATATATTAGAGACAGTAGATCTAGCTGGACTGTCATAATATAATAGAGACAGTAGATATAGCTGGTCTGTCATAATACAATAAAGACAGTAGATCTAGCTGGTCTGTCATAATACAATAGAGACAGTAGATCTAGCTGGTCTGTCATAATACAATAGAGACCGTAGATCTAGCTGGTCTGTCACAATATAATAGAGACAGTAGATCTAGCTGGTCTGTCATAATATAATAGAGACATAGAGACAGTAGATGTAGCTGGTCGGTCATATTATAATAGACACAGTAGATCTAGCTGGTCTGTCATAATATAATAGAAACAGTAGATCTAGCTGGTCTGTCATAATATAAGAGACAGTAGATCTAGCTGGTCTGTCATAATATAATAGAGAAAGTAGATTAAGCTGGTCTTCAATAATATAATAGAGAAAGTAGATTAAGCTGGTCTTCAATAATATAATAGAGAAAGTAGATTAAGCTGGTCTTCAATAATATAATAGAGACAGTAGATTAAGCTGGTCTTCAATAATATAATAGAGACAGTAGATCTAGCTGCTCTGTCATAATATAATAAAGACAGTAGATCTAGCTGCTCTGTCATAATATAATAAAGACAGTAGATCTAGCTGGACTGGCATAATATAATAGAGACAGAGACAGTAGATGTAGCTGGTCGGTCAATTTATAATAGACACAGTAGATCTAGCTGGTCTGTCATAATATAATAGAAACAGTAGATCTAGCTGGTCTGTCATAATATATGAGACAGTAGATCTAGCTGGTATGTCATAACATAATAGAGAAAGTAGATTAAGCTGGTCTTCAATAATATAATAGAGACAGTAGATCTACCTGGTCTGTCATATTATAATAGAGACAGTAGATGTAGCTGGTCTGTCATAATATAATAGAGACAGTAGATCTAGCTGCTCTGTCATAATATAATAAAGACAGTAGATATAGCTGGTCTGTCATAATATAATGAAGACAGTAGATCTAGCTGGTCTGTCATAATATATTAGAGACAGTAGATCTAGCTGGACTGTCATAATATAATAGAGACAGAGACAGTAGATGTAGCTGGTCGGTCATATTATAATAGACACAGTAGATCTAGCTGGTCTGTCATAATATAATAGAAACAGTAGATCTAGCTGGTCTGTCATAATATAAGAGACAGTAGATCTAGCTCGTCTGTCATAATATAATAGAGAAAGTAGATTAAGATGGTCTTCAATAATATAATAGAGACAGTAGATCTACCTGGTCTGTCATATTATAATAGAGACAGTAGATGTAGCTGGTCTGTCATAATATAATAGAGACAGTAGATCTAGCTGCTCTGTCATAATATAATAAAGACAGTAGATCTAGCTGCTCTGTCATAATATATCAGAGACAGTAGATCTAGCTGGACTGCCATAATATATTAGAGACATAGAAACAGTAGATCTAGCTGGTCTTTCATAATATAATAGAGACATAGAGACAGTAAGTCTAGCTGGTCTGTCATATAATATTAGAGATAGTAGATCTAGCTGGTCTGTCATAATATATTAGAGACAGTAGATCTAGCTGGACTGTCATAATATAATAGAGACAGTAGATCTAGCTGGTCTGTCATAATACAATAGAGACAGTAGATCTAGCTGGTCTGTCATAATACAATAGAGACAGTAGATCTAGCTGGTCTGTCATAATACAATAGAGACAGTAGATCTAGCTGCTCTGTCATAATATAATAAAGACAGTAGATCTAGCTGCTCTGTCATAATATAATAAAGACAGTAGATCTAGCTGGACTGGCATAATATAATAGAGACAGAGACAGTAGATGTAGCTGGTCGGTCAATTTATAATAGACACAGTAGATCTAGCTGGTCTGTCATAATATAATAGAAACAGTAGATCTAGCTGGTCTGTCATAATATAAGAGACAGTATATCTAGCTGGTCTGTCATAATATAATAGAGAAAGTAGATTAAGCTGGTCTTCAATAATATAATAGAGAAAGTAGATTAAGCTGGTCTTCAATAATATAATAGAGACAGTAGATTAAGCTGGTCTTCAATAATATAATAGAGACAGTAGATCTAGCTGCTCTGTCATAATATAATAAAGACAGTAGATCTAGCTGCTCTGTCATAATATAATAAAGACAGTAGATCTAGCTGGACTGGCATAATATAATAGAGACAGAGACAGTAGATGTAGCTGGTCGGTCAATTTATAATAGACACAGTAGATCTAGCTGGTCTGTCATAATATAATAGAAACAGTAGATCTAGCTGGTCTGTCATAATATATGAGACAGTAGATCTAGCTGGTATGTCATAATATAATAGAGAAAGTAGATTAAGATGGTCTTCAATAATATAATAGAGACAGTAGATCTACCTGGTCTGTCATATTATAATAGAGACAGTAGATGTAGCTGGTCTGTCATAATATAATAGAGACAGTAGATCTAGCTGCTCTGTCATAATATAATAAAGACAGTAGATATCGCTGCTCTGTCATAATATAACAGGAGACAGTAGATCTAGCTGGACTGCCATAATATATTAGAGACATAGAAACAGTAGATCTAGCTGGTCTGTCATAAAATAATAGAGACATAGAGACAGTAAGTCTAGCTGGTCTGTCATATTATATTAGAGATAGTAGATCTAGCTGGTCTGTCATAATATATCAGAGACAGTAGGTCTAGCTGCTCTGTCATAATATATCAGAGACAGTAGATCTAGCTGGACTGTCATAATATATTAGAGACATAGAAACAGTAGATCTAGCTGGTCTGTCATAATATAATAAAGACAGTAGATCTAGCTGGACTGTCATAATATAATAGAGACAGTAGATCTAGCTGGTCTGTCATAATACAATAGAGACAGTAGATCTAGCTGGTCTGTCATAATACAATAGAGACAGTAGATCTAGCTGGTCTGTCATAATACAATAGAGACCGTAGATCTAGCTGGTCTGTCATAATACAATAGAGACAGTAGATCTAGCTGGTCTGTCATAAAATAATAGAGACATAGAGACAGTAGATGTAGCTGGTCGGTCATATTATAATAGACACAGTAGATCTAGCTGGTCTGTCATAATATAATAGAAAAAGTAGATCTAGCTGGTCTGTCATAATATAAGAGACAGTAGATCTAGCTGGTCTGTCATAATATAATAGAGAAAGTAGATTAAGCTGGTCTTCAATAATATAATAGAGAAAGTAGATTAAGCTGGTCTTCAATAATATAATAGAGACAGTAGATTAAGCTGGTCTTCAATAATATAATAGAGACAGTAGATCTAGCTGCTCTGTCATAATACAATAAAGACAGTAGATCTAGCTGCTCTGTCATAATATAATAAAGACAGAAGATCTAGCTGCTCTGTCATAATATAATAAAGACAGTAGATCTAGCTGCTCTGTCATAATATAATAAAGACAGTAGATCTAGCTGCTCTGTCATAATATAATAAAGACAGTAGATCTAGCTGCTCTGTCATAATATAATAAAGACAGTAGGTCTAGCTGCTCTGTCATAATATATCAGAGACAGTAGGTCTAGCTGCTCTGTCATAATATATCAGAGACAGTAGATCTAGCTGGACTGTCATAATATATTAGAGACATAGAAACAGTAGATCTAGCTGGTCTGTCATAATATAATAAAGACAGTAGATCTAGCTGGTCTGTCATAATATAATAGAAACAGTAGATCTTACTGGTCTGTCATATTATAATAGAAACAGTAGATCTAGCTGGTCTGACATAACATAATAGAGACAGTAGATATAGATGGTCTGTCATAATACAATAGAGACAGTAGATATAGCTGGTCTGTCATAATATAATGAAGACAGTAGATCTAGCTGGTCTGTCGTAATATATTAGAGACAGTAGATCTAGCTGGACTGTCATAATATAATAGAGACAGTAGATATAGCTGGTCTAACATAATAGAGACAGTAAATACAGCTGATCTGTCATAATATAATAGAGACAATAGGTCTAGCTGGTCTGTCAAAATATATTAGAGACAGTAGATCTAGCTGGTCTTTCATAATACAAAAGAGACAGTAGATCTAGCTGGTCTGTCACAATATAATAGAGACAGTAGATCTAGCTGGTCTGTCATAATATAATAGAGACAGAGACAGTAGATGTAGCTGGTCGGTCATATTATAATAGACACAGTAGATCTATCTGGTCTGTCATAATATAATAGAAACAGTAGATCTAGCTGGTCTATCATAATATAAGAGACAGTAGATCTAGCTGGTCTGTCATAATATATCAGAGATAGTAGATCTAGCTGGTCTGTCATAATATATTAGAGACATAGAAACAGAAGATCTAGCTGGTATGTCATAATATAATAAAGACAGTAGATCTAGCTGGTCTGTCATAATATAATAGAGACATAGAGTCAGTAAGTCTAGCTGGTCTGTCACAATATAATAGAGACAGTAGATCTAGCTGGTCTGTCATAATATAATAGAGACATAGACAGTAGATATAGCTGGTCTGTAATAGTATAATAGAGACAGTAGATCTAGCTGGTGTATCATAATATAATAGAGACATAGCGATAGTAGATATAGCTGGTCTGTAATAGTATAATAGAGACAGTAGATCTAGCTGGTCTGTCGTATTATAATAGAGACAGTAGATCTAGCTGCTCTGTCATAATATATTAGAGACAGTAGATCTAGCTGCTCTGTCATAATTGAATAGAGAGAGTAGATCTAGCTGGTCTGTCAAAATATAATAGAGACAGTATATCTAGATGCTCTGTAATAATATAATAGAGACAGAGACAGTAGATCTTGCTGGACTGTCATAATATAATAGAGACAGTAGATCTAGCTGGTCTGTCATAATACAATAAAGACAGTAGATCTAGCTGGTCTGTCATTATACAATAGAGACAGTAGATCTAGCTGGACTGTCATATTATAATAGAGACAGTAGATCTAGCAGGTCTGTCACAATATAATAGAGACAGTAGATCTAGCTGCTCTGTCATAATATAATAAAGACAGTAGATCTAGCTGGTCTGTCACAATATAATAGAGACAGTAGATCTAGCTGGTCTGTCATAATATAATAGAGACAGAGACAGTAGATGTAGCTGGTCGGTCATATTATAATAGACACAGTAGATCTATCTGGTCTGTCATAATATAATAGAAACAGTAGATCTAGCTGGTCTATCATAATATAAGAGACAGTAGATCTAGCTGGTCTGTCATAATATATCAGAGATAGTAGATCTAGCTGGACTGTCATAATATATTAGAGACATAGAAACAGAAGATCTAGCGGGTATGTCATAATATAATAAAGACAGTAGATCTAGCTGGTCTGTCATAATACAATAGAGACAGTAGACCTAGCTGGTCTGTCATAATATAATAGAGACAGTAGATCTAGCTGGTCTGTCATAATACAATAGAGACCGTAGATCTAGCTGGTCTGTCATAATACAATAGAGACAGTAGATCTAGCTGGTCTGTCATAAAATAATAGAGACATAGAGACAGTAAGTCTAGCTGGTCTGTCATATTATATTAGAGATAGTAGATCTAGCTGGTCTGTCATAATATATTAGAGACAGTAGATCTAGCTGGACTGTCATAATATAATAGAGACAGTAGATCTAGCTGGTCTGTCATAATACAATAGAGACAGTAGATCTAGCTGGTCTGTCATAATACAATAGAGACCGTAGATCTAGCTGGTCTGTCACAATATAATAGAGACAGTAGATCTAGCTGGTCTGTCATAATATAATAGAGACATAGAGACAGTAGATGTAGCTGGTCGGTCATATTATAATAGACACAGTAGATCTAGCTGGTCTGTCATAATATAATAGAAAAAGTAGATCTAGCTGGTCTGTCATAATATAAGAGACAGTAGATCTAGCTGGTCTGTCATAATATAATAGAGAAAGTAGATTAAGCTGGTCTTCAATAATATAATAGAGAAAGTAGATTAAGCTGGTCTTCAATAATATAATAGAGAAAGTAGATTAAGCTGGTCTTCAATAATATAATAGAGACAGTCGATTAAGCTGGTCTTTAATAATATAATAGAGACAGTAGATCTAGCTGCTCTGTCATAATACAATAAAGACAGTAGATCTAGCTGCTCTGTCATAATATAATAAAGACAGTAGATCTAGCTGCTCTGTCATAATATAATAAAGACAGTAGATCTAGCTGCTCTGTCATAATATAATAAAGACAGTAGATCGAGCTGCTTTGTCAAAATATAATAAAGACAGTAGGGCTAGCTGCTCTGTCATAATATAATAAAGACAGTAGATCTAGCTGCTCTGTCATGATATAATAAAGACAGTAGGTCTAGCTGCTCTGTCATAATATATCAGAGACAGTAGATCTAGCTGGACTGTCATAATATATTAGAGACATAGAAACAGTAGATCTAACTGGTCTGTCATAATATAATAAAGACAGTAGATCTAGCTGGTCTGTCATAATATAATAGAAATATAGAGTCAGTACGTCTAGCTGGTCTGTCATATTATAATAGAAACAGTAGATCTTACTGGTCTGTCATATTATAATAGAAACAGTAGATCTAGCTGGTCTGACATAACATAATAGAGACAGTAGATATAGATGGTCTGTCATAATACAATAGAGACAGTAGATATAGCTGGTCTGTCATAATATAATGAAGACAGTAGATCTAGCTGGTCTGTCATAATATATTAGAGACAGTAGATCTAGCTGGACTGTCATAATATAATAGAGACAGTAGATATAGCTGGTCTAAAATAATAGAGACAGTAAATACAGCTGATATGTCATAATATAATAGAGACAGTAGGTCTAGCTGGTCTGTCATAATATATTAGAGACAGTAGATCTAGCTGGTCTTTCATAATACAATAGAGACAGTAGATCTAGCTGGTCTGTCACAATATAATAGAGACAGTAGATCTAGCTGGTCTGTCATAATATAATAGAGACAGAGACAGTAGATGTAGCTGGTCGGTCATATTATAATAGACACAGTAGATCTATCTGGTCTGTCATAATATAATAGAAACAGTAGATCTAGCTGGTCTATCATAATATAAGAGACAGTAGATCTAGCTGGTCTGTCATAATATATCAGAGATAGTAGATCTAGCTGGACTGTCATAATATATTAGAGACATAGAAACAGAAGATCTAGCTGGTATGTCATAATATAATAAAGACAGTAGATCTAGATGGTCTGTCATAATATAATAGAGACATAGAGTCAGTAAGTCTAGCTGGTCTGTCACAATATAATAGAGACAGTAGATCTAGCTGGTCTGTCATAATATAATAGAGACATAGACAGTAGATATAGCTGGTCTGTAATAGTATAATAGAGACAGTAGATCTAGCTGGTGTATCATAATATAATAGAGACATAGCGATAGTAGATATAGCTGGTCTGTAATAGTATAATAGAGACAGTAGATCTAGATGGTCTGCCATAATATAATAGAGACATAGAAACAGTAGATCTAGCTGGTCTGTCGTATTATAATAGAGACAGTAGATCTAGCTGCTCTGTCATAATATATTAGAGACAGTAGATCTAGCTGCTCTGTCATAATTGAATAGAGAGAGTAGATCTAGCTGGTCTGTCAAAATATAATAGAGACAGTATATCTAGATGCTCTGTAATAATATAATAGAGACAGTAGATCTAGCTGGTCTGTCATAATATAATAGAGACTGTAGATCTAGCTGGTCTGTCATAATACAATAAAGACAGTAGATCTAGCTGGTCTGTCATTATACAATAGAGACAGTAGATCTAGCTGGACTGTCATATTATAATAGAGACAGTAGATGTAGCTGGTCTGTCATAATATAATAGAGACAGTAGATCTAGCTGGTCTGTCATAATATAATAGAAACAGTAGATCTAGCTGGTCTGTCATAATATAAGAGACAGTAGAACTAGCTGGTCTGTCATAATATAATAGAGAAAGTAGATTAAGATGGTCTTCAATAATATAATAGAGACAGTAGATCTACCTGGTCTGTCATATTATAATAGAGACAGTAGATGTAGCTGGTCTGTCATAATATAATAGAGACAGTAGATCTAGCTGCTCTGTCATAATATAATAAAGACAGTAGATCTAGCTGCTCTGTCATAATATATCAGAGACAGTAGATCTAGCTGGACTGCCATAATATATTAGAGACATAGAAACAGTAGATCTAGCTGGTCTTTCATAATATAATAGAGACATAGAGACAGTAAGTCTAGCTGGTCTGTCATATTATATTAGAGATAGTAGATCTAGCTGGTCTGTCATAATATATTAGAGACAGTAGATCTAGCTGGACTGTCATAATATATTAGAGACAGTAGATCTAGCTGGACTGTCATAATATAATAGAGACAGTAGATATAGCTGGTCTGTCATAATACAATAGAGACAGTAGATCTAGCTGGTCTGTCATAATACAATAGAGACAGTAGATCTAGCTGGTCTGTCATAATACAATAGAGACCGTAGATCTAGCTGGTCTGTCACAATATAATAGAGACAGTAGATCTAGCTGGTCTGTCATAATATAATAGAGACATAGAGACAGTAGATGTAGCTGGTCGGTCATATTATAATAGACACAGTAGATCTAGCTGGTCTGTCATGATATAATAGAAACAGTAGATCTAGCTGGTCTGTCATAATATAAGAGACAGTAGATCTAGCTGGTCTGTCATAATATAATAGAGAAAGTAGATTAAGCTGGTCTTCAATAATATAATAGAGAAAGTAGATTAAGCTGGTCTTCAATAATATAATAGAGACAGTAGATTAAGCTGGTCTTCAATAATACAATAGAGACAGTAGATCTAGCTGCTCTGTCATAATATAATAAAGACAGTAGATCTAGCTGCTCTGTCATAATATAATAAAGACAGTAGATCTAGCTGGACTGGCATAATATAATAGAGACAGAGACAGTAGATGTAGCTGGTCGGTCAATTTATAATAGACACAGTAGATCTAGCTGGTCTGTCATAATATAATAGAAACAGTAGATCTAGCTGGTCTGTCATAATATAAGAGACAGTATATCTAGCTGGTCTGTCATAATATAATAGAGAAAGTAGATTAAGCTGGTCTTCAATAATATAATAGAGAAAGTAGATTAAGCTGGTCTTCAATAATATAATAGAGACAGTAGATTAAGCTGGTCTTCAATAATATAATAGAGACAGTAGATCTAGCTGCTCTGTCATAATATAATAAAGACAGTAGATCTAGCTGCTCTGTCATAATATAATAAAGACAGTAGATCTAGCTGGACTGGCATAATATAATAGAGACAGAGACAGTAGATGTAGCTGGTCGGTCAATTTATAATAGACACAGTAGATCTAGCTGGTCTGTCATAATATAATAGAAACAGTAGATCTAGCTGGTCTGTCATAATATATGAGACAGTAGATCTAGCTGGTATGTCATAATATAATAGAGAAAGTAGATTAAGCTGGTCTTCAATAATATAATAGAGACAGTAGATCTACCTGTACTGTCATATTATAATAGAGACAGTAGATGTAGCTGGTCTGTCATAATATAATAGAGACAGTAGATCTAGCTGCTCTGTCATAATATAATAAAGACAGTAGATATAGCTGGTCTGTCATAATATAATGAAGACAGTAGATCTAGCTGGTCTGTCATAATATATTAGAGACAGTAGATCTAGCTGGACTGTCATAATATAATAGAGACAGAGACAGTAGATGTAGCTGGTCGGTCATATTATAATAGACACAGTAGATCTAGCTGGTCTGTCATAATATAATAGAAAAAGTAGATCTAGCTGGTCTGTCATAATATAAGAGACAGTAGATCTAGCTCGTCTGTCATAATATAATAGAGAAAGTAGATTAAGATGGTCTTCAATAATATAATAGAGACAGTAGATCTACCTGGTCTGTCATATTATAATAGAGACAGTAGATGTAGCTGGTCTGTCATAATATAATAGAGACAGTAGATCTAGCTGCTCTGTCATAATATAATAAAGACAGTAGATCTAGCTGCTCTGTCATAATATATCAGAGACAGTAGATCTAGCTGGACTGCCATAATATATTAGAGACATAGAAACAGTAGATCTAGCTGGTCTTTCATAATATAATAGAGACATAGAGACAGTAAGTCTAGCTGGTCTGTCATATAATATTAGAGATAGTAGATCTAGCTGGTCTGTCATAATATAATAGAAACAGTAGATCTAGCTGGTTTGTCATAATATAATGGAGACATAGAGACAGTAGATGTAGCTGGTCTGTCATAATATATTAGAGACAGTAGATCTAGCTGGACTGTCATAATATAATAGAGACAGTAGATCTAGCTGGTCTGTCATAATACAATAGAGACAGTAGATCTAGCTGGTCTGTCATAATACAATAGAGACAGTAGATCTAGCTGGTCTGTCATAATACAATAGAGACCGTAGATCTAGCTGGTCTGTCACAATATAATAGAGACAGTAGATCTAGCTGGTCTGTCATAATATAATAGAGACATAGAGACAGTAGATGTAGCTGGTCGGTCATATTATAATAGACACAGTAGATCTAGCTGGTCTGTCATAATATAATAGAAACAGTAGATCTAGCTGGTCTGTCATAATATAAGAGACAGTAGATCTAGCTGGTCTGTCATAATATAATAGAGAAAGTAGATTAAGCTGGTCTTCAATAATATAATAGAGAAAGTAGATTAAGCTGGTCTTCAATAATATAATAGAGACAGTAGATTAAGCTGGTCTTCAATAATATAATAGAGACAGTAGATCTAGCTGCTCTGTCATAATATAATAAAGACAGTAGATCTAGCTGGACTGGCATAATATAATAGAGACAGAGACAGTAGATGTAGCTGGTCGGTCAATTTACAATAGACACAGTAGATCTAGCTGGTCTGTCATAATATAATAGAAACAGTAGATCTAGCTGGTCTGTCATAATATAAGAGACAGTATATCTAGCTGGTCTGTCATAATATAATAGAGAAAGTAGATTAAGCTGGTCTTCAATAATATAATAGAGAAAGTAGATTAAGCTGGTCTTCAATAATATAATAGAGACAGTAGATTAAGCTGGTCTTCAATAATATAATAGAGACAGTAGATCTAGCTGCTCTGTCATAATATAATAAAGACAGTAGATCTAGCTGCTCTGTCATAATATAATAAAGACAGTAGATCTAGCTGGACTGGCATAATATAATAGAGACAGAGACAGTAGATGTAGCTGGTCGGTCAATTTATAATAGACACAGTAGATCTAGCTGGTCTGTCATAATATAATAGAAACAGTAGATCTAGCTGGTCTGTCATAATATATGAGACAGTAGATCTAGCTGGTATGTCATAATATAATAGAGAAAGTAGATTAAGATGGTCTTCAATAATATAATAGAGACAGTAGATCTACCTGGTCTGTCATATTATAATAGAGACAGTAGATGTAGCTGGTCTGTCATAATATAATAGAGACAGTAGATCTGGCTGCTCTGTCATAATATAATAAAGACAGTAGATATCGCTGCTCTGTCATAATATAACAGGAGACAGTAGATCTAGCTGGACTGCCATAATATATTAGAGACATAGAAACAGTAGATCTAGCTGGTCTGTCATAAAATAATAGAGACATAGAGACAGTAAGTCTAGCTGGTCTGTCATATTATATTAGAGATAGTAGATCTAGCTGGTCTGTCATAATATATTAGAGACAGTAGATCTAGCTGGACTGTCATAATATAATAGAGACAGTAGATCTAGCTGGTCTGTCATAATACAATAGAGACAGTAGATCTAGCTGGTCTGTCATAATACAATAGAGACAGTAGATCTAGCTGGTCTGTCATAATACAAAAGAGACCGTAGATCTAGCTGGTCTGTCATAATACAATAGAGACAGTAGATCTAGCTGGTCTGTCATAAAATAATAGAGACATAGAGACAGTAGATGTAGCTGGTCGGTCATATTATAATAGACACAGTAGATCTAGCTGGTCTGTCATAATATAATAGAAAAAGTAGATCTAGCTGGTCTGTCATAATATAAGAGACAGTAGATCTAGCTGGTCTGTCATAATATAATAGAGAAAGTAGATTAAGCTGGTCTTCAATAATATAATAGAGAAAGTAGATTAAGCTGGTCTTCAATAATATAATAGAGACAGTAGATTAAGCTGGTCTTCAATAATATAATAGAGACAGTAGATCTAGCTGCTCTGTCATAATACAATAAAGACAGTAGATCTAGCTGCTCTGTCATAATATAATAAAGACAGAAGATCTAGCTGCTCTGTCATAATATAATAAAGACAGTAGATCTAGCTGCTCTGTCATAATATAATAAAGACAGTAGATCTAGCTGCTCTGTCATAATATAACAAAGACAGTAGATCTAGCTGCTCTGTCATAATATAATAAAGACAGTAGGTCTAGCTGCTCTGTCATAATATATCAGAGACAGTAGGTCTAGCTGCTCTGTCATAATATATCAGAGACAGTAGATCTAGCTGGACTGTCATAATATATTAGAGACATAGAAACAGTAGATCTAGCTGGTCTGTCATAATATAATAAAGACAGTAGATCTAGCTGGTCTGTCATAATATAATAGAAACAGTAGATCTTACTGGTCTGTCATATTATAATAGAAACAGTAGATCTAGCTGGTCTGACATAACATAATAGAGACAGTAGATATAGATGGTCTGTCATAATACAATAGAGACAGTAGATATAGCTGGTCTGTCATAATATAATGAAGACAGTAGATCTAGCTGGTCTGTCATAATATATTAGAGACAGTAGATCTAGCTGGACTGTCATAATATAATAGAGACAGTAGATATAGCTGGTCTAACATAATAGAGACAGTAAATACAGCTGATCTGTCATAATATAATAGAGACAGTAGGTCTAGCTGGTCTGTCATAATATATTAGAGACAGTAGATCTAGCTGGTCTTTCATAATACAAAAGAGACAGTAGATCTAGCTGGTCTGTCACAATATAATAGAGACAGTAGATCTAGCTGGTCTGTCATAATATAATAGAGACAGAGACAGTAGATGTAGCTGGTCGGTCATATTATAATAGACACAGTAGATCTATCTGGTCTGTCATAATATAATAGAAACAGTAGATCTAGCTGGTCTATCATAATATAAGAGACAGTAGATCTAGCTGGTCTGTCATAATATATCAGAGATAGTAGATCTAGCTGGTCTGTCATAATATATTAGAGACATAGAAACAGAAGATCTAGCTGGTATGTCATAATATAATAAAGACAGTAGATCTAGCTGGTCTGTCATAATATAATAGAGACATAGAGTCAGTAAGTCTAGCTGGTCTGTCACAATATAATAGAGACAGTAGATCTAGCTGGTCTGTCATAATATAATAGAGACATAGACAGTAGATATAGCTGGTCTGTAATAGTATAATAGAGACAGTAGATCTAGCTGGTGTATCATAATATAATAGAGACATAGCGATAGTAGATATAGCTGGTCTGTAATAGTATAATAGAGACAGTAGATCTAGCTGGTCTGTCGTATTATAATAGAGACAGTAGATCTAGCTGCTCTGTCATAATATATTAGAGACAGTAGATCTAGCTGCTCTGTCATAATTGAATAGAGAGAGTAGATCTAGCTGGTCTGTCAAAATATAATAGAGACAGTATATCTAGATGCTCTGTAATAATATAATAGAGACAGAGACAGTAGATCTTGCTGGACTGTCATAATAATATAGAGACAGTAGATCTAGCTGGTCTGTCATAATACAATAAAGACATTAGATCTAGCTGGTCTGTCATTATACAATAGAGACAGTAGATCTAGCTGGACTGTCATATTATAATAGAGACAGTAGATCTAGCAGGTCTGTCACAATATAATAGAGACAGTAGATCTAGCTGCTCTGTCATAATATAATAAAGACAGTAGATCTAGCTGGTCTGTCACAATATAATAGAGACAGTAGATCTAGCTGGTCTGTCATAATATAATAGAGACAGAGACAGTAGATGTAGCTGGTCGGTCATATTATAATAGACACAGTAGATCTATCTGGTCTGTCATAATATAATAGAAACAGTAGATCTAGCTGGTCTATCATAATATAAGAGACAGTAGATCTAGCTGGTCTGTCATAATATATCAGAGATAGTAGATCTAGCTGGACTGTCATAATATATTAGAGACATAGAAACAGAAGATCTAGCGGGTATGTCATAATATAATAAAGACAGTAGATCTAGCTGGTCTGTCATAATACAATAGAGACAGTAGACCTAGCTGGTCTGTCATAATATAATAGAGACAGTAGATCTAGCTGGTCTGTCATAATACAATAGAGACCGTAGATCTAGCTGGTCTGTCATAATACAATAGAGACAGTAGATCTAGCTGGTCTGTCATAAAATAATAGAGACATAGAGACAGTAAGTCTAGCTGGTCTGTCATATTATATTAGAGATAGTAGATCTAGCTGGTCTGTCATAATATATTAGAGACAGTAGATCTAGCTGGACTGTCATAATATAATAGAGACAGTAGATCTAGCTGGTCTGTCATAATACAATAGAGACAGTAGATCTAGCTGGTCTGTCATAATACAATAGAGACCGTAGATCTAGCTGGTTTGTCACAATATAATAGAGACAGTAGATCTAGCTGGTCTGTCATAATATAATAGAGACATAGAGACAGTAGATGTAGCTGGTCGGTCATATTATAATAGACACAGTAGATCTAGCTGGTCTGTCATAATATAATAGAAAAAGTAGATCTAGCTGGTCTGTCATAATATAAGAGACAGTAGATCTAGCTGGTCTGTCATAATATAATAGAGAAAGTAGATTAAGCTGGTCTTCAATAATATAATAGAGAAAGTAGATTAAGCTGGTCTTCAATAATATAATAGAGAAAGTAGATTAAGCTGGTCTTCAATAATATAATAGAGACAGTCGATTAAGCTGGTCTTTAATAATATAATAGAGACAGTAGATCTAGCTGCTCTGTCATAATACAATAAAGACAGTAGATCTAGCTGCTCTGTCATAATATAATAAAGACAGTAGATCTAGCTGCTCTGTCATAATATAATAAAGACAGTAGATCTAGCTGCTCTGTCATAATATAATAAAGACAGTAGATCGAGCTGCTTTGTCAAAATATAATAAAGACAGTAGGGCTAGCTGCTCTGTCATAATATAATAAAGACAGTAGATCTAGCTGCTCTGTCATGATATAATAAAGACAGTAGGTCTAGCTGCTCTGTCATAATATATCAGAGACAGTAGATCTAGCTGGACTGTCATAATATATTAGAGACATAGAAACAGTAGATCTAACTGGTCTGTCATAATATAATAAAGACAGTAGATCTAGCTGGTCTGTCATAATATAATAGAAATATAGAGTCAGTACGTCTAGCTGGTCTGTCATATTATAATAGAAACAGTAGATCTTACTGGTCTGTCATATTATAATAGAAACAGTAGATCTAGCTGGTCTGACATAACATAATAGAGACAGTAGATATAGATGGTCTGTCATAATACAATAGAGACAGTAGATATAGCTGGTCTGTCATAATATAATGAAGACAGTAGATCTAGCTGGTCTGTCATAATATATTAGAGACAGTAGATCTAGCTGGACTGTCATAATATAATAGAGACAGTAGATATAGCTGGTCTAAAATAATAGAGACAGTAAATACAGCTGATATGTCATAATATAATAGAGACAGTAGGTCTAGCTGGTCTGTCATAATATATTAGAGACAGTAGATCTAGCTGGTCTTTCATAATACAATAGAGACAGTAGATCTAGCTGGTCTGTCACAATATAATAGAGACAGTAGATCTAGCTGGTCTGTCATAATATAATAGAGACAGAGACAGTAGATGTAGCTGGTCGGTCATATTATAATAGACACAGTAGATCTATCTGGTCTGTCATAATATAATAGAAACAGTAGATCTAGCTGGTCTATCATAATATAAGAGACAGTAGATCTAGCTGGTCTGTCATAATATATCAGAGATAGTAGATCTAGCTGGACTGTCATAATATATTAGAGACATAGAAACAGAAGATCTAGCTGGTATGTCATAATATAATAAAGACAGTAGATCTAGATGGTCTGTCATAATATAATAGAGACATAGAGTCAGTAAGTCTAGCTGGTCTGTCACAATATAATAGAGACAGTAGATCTAGCTGGTCTGTCATAATATAATAGAGACATAGACAGTAGATATAGCTGGTCTGTAATAGTATAATAGAGACAGTAGATCTAGCTGGTGTATCATAATATAATAGAGACATAGCGATAGTAGATATAGCTGGTCTGTAATAGTATAATAGAGACAGTAGATCTAGATGGTCTGCCATAATATAATAGAGACATAGAAACAGTAGATCTAGCTGGTCTGTCGTATTATAATAGAGACAGTAGATCTAGCTGCTCTGTCATAATATATTAGAGACAGTAGATCTAGCTGCTCTGTCATAATTGAATAGAGAGAGTAGATCTAGCTGGTCTGTCAAAATATAATAGAGACAGTATATCTAGATGCTCTGTAATAATATAATAGAGACAGTAGATCTAGCTGGTCTGTCATAATATAATAGAGACTGTAGATCTAGCTGGTCTGTCATAATACAATAAAGACAGTAGATCTAGCTGGTCTGTCATTATACAATAGAGACAGTAGATCTAGCTGGACTGTCATATTATAATAGAGACAGTAGATGTAGCTGGTCTGTCATAATATAATAGAGACAGTAGATCTAGCTGGTCTGTCATAATATAATAGAAACAGTAGATCTAGCTGGTCTGTCATAATATAAGAGACAGTAGAACTAGCTGGTCTGTCATAATATAATAGAGAAAGTAGATTAAGATGGTCTTCAATAATATAATAGAGACAGTAGATCTACCTGGTCTGTCATATTATAATAGAGACAGTAGATGTAGCTGGTCTGTCATAATATAATAGAGACAGTAGATCTAGCTGCTCTGTCATAATATAATAAAGACAGTAGATCTAGCTGCTCTGTCATAATATATCAGAGACAGTAGATCTAGCTGGACTGCCATAATATATTAGAGACATAGAAACAGTAGATCTAGCTGGTCTTTCATAATATAATAGAGACATAGAGACAGTAAGTCTAGCTGGTCTGTCATATTATATTAGAGATAGTAGATCTAGCTGGTCTGTCATAATATATTAGAGACAGTAGATCTAGCTGGACTGTCATAATATATTAGAGACAGTAGATCTAGCTGGACTGTCATAATATAATAGAGACAGTAGATATAGCTGGTCTGTCATAATACAATAGAGACAGTAGATCTAGCTGGTCTGTCATAATACAATAGAGACAGTAGATCTAGCTGGTCTGTCATAATACAATAGAGACCGTAGATCTAGCTGGTCTGTCACAATATAATAGAGACAGTAGATCTAGCTGGTCTGTCATAATATAATAGAGACATAGAGACAGTAGATGTAGCTGGTCGGTCATATTATAATAGACACAGTAGATCTAGCTGGTCTGTCATGATATAATAGAAACAGTAGATCTAGCTGGTCTGTCATAATATAAGAGACAGTAGATCTAGCTGGTCTGTCATAATATAATAGAGAAAGTAGATTAAGCTGGTCTTCAATAATATAATAGAGAAAGTAGATTAAGCTGGTCTTCAATAATATAATAGAGACAGTAGATTAAGCTGGTCTTCAATAATATAATAGAGACAGTAGATCTAGCTGCTCTGTCATAATATAATAAAGACAGTAGATCTAGCTGCTCTGTCATAATATAATAAAGACAGTAGATCTAGCTGGACTGGCATAATATAATAGAGACAGAGACAGTAGATGTAGCTGGTCGGTCAATTTATAATAGACACAGTAGATCTAGCTGGTCTGTCATAATATAATAGAAACAGTAGATCTAGCTGGTCTGTCATAATATAAGAGACAGTATATCTAGCTGGTCTGTCATAATATAATAGAGAAAGTAGATTAAGCTGGTCTTCAATAATATAATAGAGAAAGTAGATTAAGCTGGTCTTCAATAATATAATAGAGACAGTAGATTAAGCTGGTCTTCAATAATATAATAGAGACAGTAGATCTAGCTGCTCTGTCATAATATAATAAAGACAGTAGATCTAGCTGCTCTGTCATAATATAATAAAGACAGTAGATCTAGCTGGACTGGCATAATATAATAGAGACAGAGACAGTAGATGTAGCTGGTCGGTCAATTTATAATAGACACAGTAGATCTAGCTGGTCTGTCATAATATAATAGAAACAGTAGATCTAGCTGGTCTGTCATAATATATGAGACAGTAGATCTAGCTGGTATGTCATAATATAATAGAGAAAGTAGATTAAGCTGGTCTTCAATAATATAATAGAGACAGTAGATCTACCTGGTCTGTCATATTATAATAGAGACAGTAGATGTAGCTGGTCTGTCATAATATAATAGAGACAGTAGATCTAGCTGCTCTGTCATAATATAATAAAGACAGTAGATATAGCTGGTCTGTCATAATATAATGAAGACAGTAGATCTAGCTGGTCTGTCATAATATATTAGAGACAGTAGATCTAGCTGGACTGTCATAATATAATAGAGACAGAGACAGTAGATGTAGCTGGTCGGTCATATTATAATAGACACAGTAGATCTAGCTGGTCTGTCATAATATAATAGAAAAAGTAGATCTAGCTGGTCTGTCATAATATAAGAGACAGTAGATCTAGCTCGTCTGTCATAATATAATAGAGAAAGTAGATTAAGATGGTCTTCAATAATATAATAGAGACAGTAGATCTACCTGGTCTGTCATATTATAATAGAGACAGTAGATGTAGCTGGTCTGTCATAATATAATAGAGACAGTAGATCTAGCTGCTCTGTCATAATATAATAAAGACAGTAGATCTAGCTGCTCTGTCATAATATATCAGAGACAGTAGATCTAGCTGGACTGCCATAATATATTAGAGACATAGAAACAGTAGATCTAGCTGGTCTTTCATAATATAATAGAGACATAGAGACAGTAAGTCTAGCTGGTCTGTCATATAATATTAGAGATAGTAGATCTAGCTGGTCTGTCATAATATAATAGAAACAGTAGATCTAGCTGGTTTGTCATAATATAATGGAGACATAGAGACAGTAGATGTAGCTGGTCTGTCATAATATATTAGAGACAGTAGATCTAGCTGGACTGTCATAATATAATAGAGACAGTAGATCTAGCTGGTCTGTCATAATACAATAGAGACAGTAGATCTAGCTGGTCTGTCATAATACAATAGAGACAGTAGATCTAGCTGGTCTGTCATAATACAATAGAGACCGTAGATCTAGCTGGTCTGTCACAATATAATAGAGACAGTAGATCTAGCTGGTCTGTCATAATATAATAGAGACATAGAGACAGTAGATGTAGCTGGTCGGTCATATTATAATAGACACAGTAGATCTAGCTGGTCTGTCATAATATAATAGAAACAGTAGATCTAGCTGGTCTGTCATAATATAAGAGACAGTAGATCTAGCTGGTCTGTCATAATATAATAGAGAAAGTAGATTAAGCTGGTCTTCAATAATATAATAGAGAAAGTAGATTAAGCTGGTCTTCAATAATATAATAGAGACAGTAGATTAAGCTGGTCTTCAATAATATAATAGAGACAGTAGATCTAGCTGCTCTGTCATAATATAATAAAGACAGTAGATCTAGCTGGACTGGCATAATATAATAGAGACAGAGACAGTAGATGTAGCTGGTCGGTCAATTTACAATAGACACAGTAGATCTAGCTGGTCTGTCATAATATAATAGAAACAGTAGATCTAGCTGGTCTGTCATAATATAAGAGACAGTATATCTAGCTGGTCTGTCATAATATAATAGAGAAAGTAGATTAAGCTGGTCTTCAATAATATAATAGAGAAAGTAGATTAAGCTGGTCTTCAATAATATAATAGAGACAGTAGATTAAGCTGGTCTTCAATAATATAATAGAGACAGTAGATCTAGCTGCTCTGTCATAATATAATAAAGACAGTAGATCTAGCTGCTCTGTCATAATATAATAAAGACAGTAGATCTAGCTGGACTGGCATAATATAATAGAGACAGAGACAGTAGATGTAGCTGGTCGGTCAATTTATAATAGACACAGTAGATCTAGCTGGTCTGTCATAATATAATAGAAACAGTAGATCTAGCTGGTCTGTCATAATATATGAGACAGTAGATCTAGCTGGTATGTCATAATATAATAGAGAAAGTAGATTAAGATGGTCTTCAATAATATAATAGAGACAGTAGATCTACCTGGTCTGTCATATTATAATAGAGACAGTAGATGTAGCTGGTCTGTCATAATATAATAGAGACAGTAGATCTGGCTGCTCTGTCATAATATAATAAAGACAGTAGATATCGCTGCTCTGTCATAATATAACAGGAGACAGTAGATCTAGCTGGACTGCCATAATATATTAGAGACATAGAAACAGTAGATCTAGCTGGTCTGTCATAAAATAATAGAGACATAGAGACAGTAAGTCTAGCTGGTCTGTCATATTATATTAGAGATAGTAGATCTAGCTGGTCTGTCATAATATATTAGAGACAGTAGATCTAGCTGGACTGTCATAATATAATAGAGACAGTAGATCTAGCTGGTCTGTCATAATACAATAGAGACAGTAGATCTAGCTGGTCTGTCATAATACAATAGAGACAGTAGATCTAGCTGGTCTGTCATAATACAAAAGAGACCGTAGATCTAGCTGGTCTGTCATAATACAATAGAGACAGTAGATCTAGCTGGTCTGTCATAAAATAATAGAGACATAGAGACAGTAGATGTAGCTGGTCGGTCATATTATAATAGACACAGTAGATCTAGCTGGTCTGTCATAATATAATAGAAAAAGTAGATCTAGCTGGTCTGTCATAATATAAGAGACAGTAGATCTAGCTGGTCTGTCATAATATAATAGAGAAAGTAGATTAAGCTGGTCTTCAATAATATAATAGAGAAAGTAGATTAAGCTGGTCTTCAATAATATAATAGAGACAGTAGATTAAGCTGGTCTTCAATAATATAATAGAGACAGTAGATCTAGCTGCTCTGTCATAATACAATAAAGACAGTAGATCTAGCTGCTCTGTCATAATATAATAAAGACAGAAGATCTAGCTGCTCTGTCATAATATAATAAAGACAGTAGATCTAGCTGCTCTGTCATAATATAATAAAGACAGTAGATCTAGCTGCTCTGTCATAATATAATAAAGACAGTAGATCTAGCTGCTCTGTCATAATATAATAAAGACAGTAGGTCTAGCTGCTCTGTCATAATATATCAGAGACAGTAGGTCTAGCTGCTCTGTCATAATATATCAGAGACAGTAGATCTAGCTGGACTGTCATAATATATTAGAGACATAGAAACAGTAGATCTAGCTGGTCTGTCATAATATAATAAAGACAGTAGATCTAGCTGGTCTGTCATAATATAATAGAAACAGTAGATCTTACTGGTCTGTCATATTATAATAGAAACAGTAGATCTAGCTGGTCTGACATAACATAATAGAGACAGTAGATATAGATGGTCTGTCATAATACAATAGAGACAGTAGATATAGCTGGTCTGTCATAATATAATGAAGACAGTAGATCTAGCTGGTCTGTCATAATATATTAGAGACAGTAGATCTAGCTGGACTGTCATAATATAATAGAGACAGTAGATATAGCTGGTCTAACATAATAGAGACAGTAAATACAGCTGATCTGTCATAATATAATAGAGACAGTAGGTCTAGCTGGTCTGTCATAATATATTAGAGACAGTAGATCTAGCTGGTCTTTCATAATACAAAAGAGACAGTAGATCTAGCTGGTCTGTCACAATATAATAGAGACAGTAGATCTAGCTGGTCTGTCATAATATAATAGAGACAGAGACAGTAGATGTAGCTGGTCGGTCATATTATAATAGACACAGTAGATCTATCTGGTCTGTCATAATATAATAGAAACAGTAGATCTAGCTGGTCTATCATAATATAAGAGACAGTAGATCTAGCTGGTCTGTCATAATATATCAGAGATAGTAGATCTAGCTGGTCTGTCATAATATATTAGAGACATAGAAACAGAAGATCTAGCTGGTATGTCATAATATAATAAAGACAGTAGATCTAGCTGGTCTGTCATAATATAATAGAGACATAGAGTCAGTAAGTCTAGCTGGTCTGTCACAATATAATAGAGACAGTAGATCTAGCTGGTCTGTCATAATATAATAGAGACATAGACAGTAGATATAGCTGGTCTGTAATAGTATAATAGAGACAGTAGATCTAGCTGGTGTATCATAATATAATAGAGACATAGCGATAGTAGATATAGCTGGTCTGTAATAGTATAATAGAGACAGTAGATCTAGCTGGTCTGTCGTATTATAATAGAGACAGTAGATCTAGCTGCTCTGTCATAATATATTAGAGACAGTAGATCTAGCTGCTCTGTCATAATTGAATAGAGAGAGTAGATCTAGCTGGTCTGTCAAAATATAATAGAGACAGTATATCTAGATGCTCTGTAATAATATAATAGAGACAGAGACAGTAGATCTTGCTGGACTGTCATAATAATATAGAGACAGTAGATCTAGCTGGTCTGTCATAATACAATAAAGACATTAGATCTAGCTGGTCTGTCATTATACAATAGAGACAGTAGATCTAGCTGGACTGTCATATTATAATAGAGACAGTAGATCTAGCAGGTCTGTCACAATATAATAGAGACAGTAGAACTAGCTGCTCTGTCATAATATAATAAAGACAGTAGATCTAGCTGGTCTGTCACAATATAATAGAGACAGTAGATCTAGCTGGTCTGTCATAATATAATAGAGACAGAGACAGTAGATGTAGCTGGTCGGTCATATTATAATAGACACAGTAGATCTATCTGGTCTGTCATAATATAATAGAAACAGTAGATCTAGCTGGTCTATCATAATATAAGAGACAGTAGATCTAGCTGGTCTGTCATAATATATCAGAGATAGTAGATCTAGCTGGACTGTCATAATATATTAGAGACATAGAAACAGAAGATCTAGCGGGTATGTCATAATATAATAAAGACAGTAGATCTAGCTGGTCTGTCATAATACAATAGAGACAGTAGACCTAGCTGGTCTGTCATAATATAATAGAGACAGTAGATCTAGCTGGTCTGTCATAATACAATAGAGACCGTAGATCTAGCTGGTCTGTCATAATACAATAGAGACAGTAGATCTAGCTGGTCTGTCATAAAATAATAGAGACATAGAGACAGTAAGTCTAGCTGGTCTGTCATATTATATTAGAGATAGTAGATCTAGCTGGTCTGTCATAATATATTAGAGACAGTAGATCTAGCTGGACTGTCATAATATAATAGAGACAGTAGATCTAGCTGGTCTGTCATAATACAATAGAGACAGTAGATCTAGCTGGTCTGTCATAATACAATAGAGACCGTAGATCTAGCTGGTTTGTCACAATATAATAGAGACAGTAGATCTAGCTGGTCTGTCATAATATAATAGAGACATAGAGACAGTAGATGTAGCTGGTCGGTCATATTATAATAGACACAGTAGATCTAGCTGGTCTGTCATAATATAATAGAAAAAGTAGATCTAGCTGGTCTGTCATAATATAAGAGACAGTAGATCTAGCTGGTCTGTCATAATATAATAGAGAAAGTAGATTAAGCTGGTCTTCAATAATATAATAGAGAAAGTAGATTAAGCTGGTCTTCAATAATATAATAGAGAAAGTAGATTAAGCTGGTCTTCAATAATATAATAGAGACAGTCGATTAAGCTGGTCTTTAATAATATAATAGAGACAGTAGATCTAGCTGCTCTGTCATAATACAATAAAGACAGTAGATCTAGCTGCTCTGTCATAATATAATAAAGACAGTAGATCTAGCTGCTCTGTCATAATATAATAAAGACAGTAGATCTAGCTGCTCTGTCATAATATAATAAAGACAGTAGATCGAGCTGCTTTGTCAAAATATAATAAAGACAGTAGGGCTAGCTGCTCTGTCATAATATAATAAAGACAGTAGATCTAGCTGCTCTGTCATGATATAATAAAGACAGTAGGTCTAGCTGCTCTGTCATAATATATCAGAGACAGTAGATCTAGCTGGACTGTCATAATATATTAGAGACATAGAAACAGTAGATCTAACTGGTCTGTCATAATATAATAAAGACAGTAGATCTAGCTGGTCTGTCATAATATAATAGAAATATAGAGTCAGTACGTCTAGCTGGTCTGTCATATTATAATAGAAACAGTAGATCTTACTGGTCTGTCATATTATAATAGAAACAGTAGATCTAGCTGGTCTGACATAACATAATAGAGACAGTAGATATAGATGGTCTGTCATAATACAATAGAGACAGTAGATCTTACTGGTCTGTCATATTATAATAGAAACAGTAGATCTAGCTGGTCTGACATAACATAATAGAGACAGTAGATATAGATGGTCTGTCATAATACAATAGAGACAGTAGATATAGCTGGTCTGTCATAATATAATGAAGACAGTAGATCTAGCTGGTCTGTCATAATATATTAGAGACAGTAGATCTAGCTGGACTGTCATAATATAATAGAGACAGTAGATATAGCTGGTCTAAAATAATAGAGACAGTAAATACAGCTGATATGTCATAATATAATAGAGACAGTAGGTCTAGCTGGTCTGTCATAATATATTAGAGACAGTAGATCTAGCTGGTCTTTCATAATACAATAGAGACAGTAGATCTAGCTGGTCTGTCACAATATAATAGAGACAGTAGATCTAGCTGGTCTGTCATAATATAATAGAGACAGAGACAGTAGATGTAGCTGGTCGGTCATATTATAATAGACACAGTAGATCTATCTGGTCTGTCATAATATAATAGAAACAGTAGATCTAGCTGGTCTATCATAATATAAGAGACAGTAGATCTAGCTGGTCTGTCATAATATATCAGAGATAGTAGATCTAGCTGGACTGTCATAATATATTAGAGACATAGAAACAGAAGATCTAGCTGGTATGTCATAATATAATAAAGACAGTAGATCTAGATGGTCTGTCATAATATAATAGAGACATAGAGTCAGTAAGTCTAGCTGGTCTGTCACAATATAATAGAGACAGTAGATCTAGCTGGTCTGTCATAATATAATAGAGACATAGACAGTAGATATAGCTGGTCTGTAATAGTATAATAGAGACAGTAGATCTAGCTGGTGTATCATAATATAATAGAGACATAGCGATAGTAGATATAGCTGGTCTGTAATAGTATAATAGAGACAGTAGATCTAGATGGTCTGCCATAATATAATAGAGACATAGAAACAGTAGATCTAGCTGGTCTGTCGTATTATAATAGAGACAGTAGATCTAGCTGCTCTGTCATAATATATTAGAGACAGTAGATCTAGCTGCTCTGTCATAATTGAATAGAGAGAGTAGATCTAGCTGGTCTGTCAAAATATAATAGAGACAGTATATCTAGATGCTCTGTAATAATATAATAGAGACAGTAGATCTAGCTGGTCTGTCATGATATAATAGAGACTGTAGATCTAGCTGGTCTGTCATAATACAATAAAGACAGTAGATCTAGCTGGTCTGTCATTATACAATAGAGACAGTAGATCTAGCTGGACTGTCATATTATAATAGAGACAGTAGATGTAGCTGGTCTGTCATAATATAATAGAGACAGTAGATCTAGCTGGTCTGTCATAATATAATAGAAACAGTAGATCTAGCTGGTCTGTCATAATATAAGAGACAGTAGATCTAGCTGGTCTGTCATAATATAATAGAGAAAGTAGATTAAGATGGTCTTCAATACTATAATAGAGACAGTAGATCTACCTGGTCTGTCATATTATAATAGAGACAGTAGATGTAGCTGGTCTGTCATAATATAATAGAGACAGTAGATCTAGCTGCTCTGTCATAATATAATAAAGACAGTAGATCTAGCTGCTCTGTCATAATATATCAGAGACAGTAGATCTAGCTGGACTGCCATAATATATTAGAGACATAGAAACAGTAGATCTAGCTGGTCTTTCATAAAATAATAGAGACATAGAGACAGTAAGTCTAGCTGGTCTGTCATATTATATTAGAGATAGTAGATCTAGCTGGTCTGTCATAATATATTAGAGACAGTAGATCTAGCTGGACTGTCATAATATATTAGAGACAGTAGATCTAGCTGGACTGTCATAATATAATAGAGACAGTAGATATAGCTGGTCTGTCATAGTACAATAGAGACAGTAGATCTAGCTGGTCTGTCATAATACAATAGAGACAGTAGATCTAGCTGGTCTGTCATAATACAATAGAGACCGTAGATCTAGCTGGTCTGTCACAATATAATAGAGACAGTAGATCTAGCTGGTCTGTCATAATATAATAGAGACATAGAGACAGTAGATGTAGCTGGTCGGTCATATTATAATAGACACAGTAGATCTAGCTGGTCTGTCATGATATAATAGAAACAGTAGATCTAGCTGGTCTGTCATAATATAAGAGACAGTAGATCTAGCTGGTCTGTCATAATATAATAGAGAAAGTAGATTAAGCTGGTCTTCAATAATATAATAGAGAAAGTAGATTAAGCTGGTCTTCAATAATATAATAGAGACAGTAGATTAAGCTGGTCTTCAATAATATAATAGAGACAGTAGATCTAGCCGCTCTGTCATAATATAATAAAGACAGTAGATCTAGCTGCTCTGTCATAATATAATAAAGACAGTAGATCTAGCTGGACTGGCATAATATAATAGAGACAGAGACAGTAGATGTAGCTGGTCGGTCAATTTATAATAGACACAGTAGATCTAGCTGGTCTGTCATAATATATGAGACAGTAGATCTAGCTGGTATGTCATAATATAATAGAGAAAGTAGATTAAGCTGGTCTTCAATAATATAATAGAGACAGTAGATCTACCTGGTCTGTCATATTATAATAGAGACAGTAGATGTAGCTGGTCTGTCATAATATAATAGAGACAGTAGATCTAGCTGCTCTGTCATAATATAATAAAGACAGTAGATATAGCTGGTCTGTCATAATATAATGAAGACAGTAGATCTAGCTGGTCTGTCATAATATATTAGAGACAGTAGATCTAGCTGGACTGTCATAATATAATAGAGACAGTAGATCTAGCTGGACTGTCATATTATAATAGAGACAGTAGATGTAGCTGGTCTGTCATAATACAATAAAGACAGTAGATCTAGCTGGTCTGTCATTATACAATAGAGACAGTAGATCTAGCTGGACTGTCATGTTATAATAGAGACAGTAGATGTAGCTGGTCTGTCATAATATAATAGAGACAGTAGATCTAGCTGGTCTGTCATAATATAATAGAAACAGTAGATCTAGCTGGTCTGTCATAATATAAGAGACAGTAGATCTAGCTGGTCTGTCATAATATAATAGAGAAAGTAGATTAAGATGGTCTTCAATAATATAATAGAGACAGTAGATCTACCTGGTCTGTCATATTATAATAGAGACAGTAGATGTAGCTGGTCTGTCATAATATAATAGAGACAGTAGATCTAGCTGCTCTGTCATAATATAATAAAGACAGTAGATCTAGCTGCTCTGTCATAATATATCAGAGACAGTAGATCTAGCTGGACTGCCATAATATATTAGAGACATAGAAACAGTAGATCTAGCTGGTCTTTCATAATATAATAGAGACATAGAGACAGTAAGTCTAGCTGGTCTGTCATATTATATTAGAGATAGTAGATCTAGCTGGTCTGTCATAATATATTAGAGACAGTAGATCTAGCTGGACTGTCATAATATATTAGAGACAGTAGATCTAGCTGGACTGTCATAATATAATAGAGACAGTAGATATAGCTGGTCTGTCATAATACAATAGAGACAGTAGATCTAGCTGGTCTGTCATAATACAATAGAGACAGTAGATCTAGCTGCTCTGTCATAATACAATAGAGACCGTAGATCTAGCTGGTCTGTCACAATATAATAGAGACAGTAGATCTAGCTGGTCTGTCATAATATAATAGAGACATAGAGACAGTAGATGTAGCTGGTCGGTCATATTATAATAGACACAGTAGATCTAGCTGGTCTGTCATGATATAATAGAAACAGTAGATCTAGCTGGTCTGTCATAATATAAGAGACAGTAGATCTAGCTGGTCTGTCATAATATAATAGAGAAAGTAGATTAAGCTGGTCTTCAATAATATAATAGAGAAAGTAGATTAAGCTGGTCTTCAATAATATAATAGAGACAGTAGATTAAGCTGGTCTTCAATAATATAATAGAGACAGTAGATCTAGCTGCTCTGTCATAATATAATAAAGACAGTAGATCTAGCTGCTCTGTCATAATATAATAAAGACAGTAGATCTAGCTGGACTAGCATAATATAATAGAGACAGAGACAGTAGATGTAGCTGGTCGGTCAATTTATAATAGACACAGTAGATCTAGCTGGTCTGTCATAATATAATAGAAACAGTAGATCTAGCTGGTCTGTCATAATATAAGAGACAGTATATCTAGCTGGTCTGTCATAATATAATAGAGAAAGTAGATTAAGCTGGTCTTCAATAATATAATAGAGAAAGTAGATTAAGCTGGTCTTCAATAATATAATAGAGACAGTAGATTAAGCTGGTCTTCAATAATATAATAGAGACAGTAGATCTAGCTGCTCTGTCATAATATAATAAAGACAGTAGATCTAGCTGCTCTGTCATAATATAATAAAGACAGTAGATCTAGCTGGACTGGCATAATATAATAGAGACAGAGACAGTAGATGTAGCTGGTCGGTCAATTTATAATAGACACAGTAGATCTAGCTGGTCTGTCATAATATAATAGAAACAGTAGATCTAGCTGGTCTGTCATAATATATGAGACAGTAGATCTAGCTGGTATGTCATAATATAATAGAGAAAGTAGATTAAGCTGGTCTTCAATAATATAATAGAGACAGTAGATCTACCTGGTCTGTCATATTATAATAGAGACAGTAGATGTAGCTGGTCTGTCATAATATAATAGAGACAGTAGATCTAGCTGCTCTGTCATAATATAATAAAGACAGTAGATATAGCTGGTCTGTCATAATATAATGAAGACAGTAGATCTAGCTGGTCTGTCATAATATATTAGAGACAGTAGATCTAGCTGGACTGTCATAATATAATAGAGACAGAGACAGTAGATGTAGCTGGTCGGTCATATTATAATAGACACAGTAGATCTAGCTGGTCTGTCATAATATAATAGAAAAAGTAGATCTAGCTGGTCTGTCATAATATAAGAGACAGTAGATCTAGCTCGTCTGTCATAATATAATAGAGAAAGTAGATTAAGATGGTCTGTCATAATATAATAGAGAAAGTAGATTAAGCTGGTCTTCAATAATATAATAGAGAAAGTAGATTAAGCTGGTCTTCAATAATATAATAGAGACAGTAGATTAAGCTGGTCTTCAATAATATAATAGAGACAGTAGATCTAGCTGCTCTGTCATAATACAATAAAGACAGTAGATCTAGCTGGACTGTCATAATATAATAGAGACAGTAGATCTAGCTGATCTGTCATAATACAATAGAGACAGTAGATCTAGCTGGTCTGTCATAATACAATAGAGACAGTAGATCTAGCTGGTCTGTCATAATACAATAGAGACCGTAGATCTAGCTGGTCTGTCATAATACAATAGAGACAGTAGATCTAGCTGGTCTGTCATAAAATAATAGAGACATAGAGACAGTAGATGTAGCTGGTCGGTCATATTATAATAGACACAGTAGATCTAGCTGGTCTGTCATAATATAATAGAAAAAGTAGATCTAGCTGGTCTGTCATAATATAAGAGACAGTAGATCTAGCTGGTCTGTCATAATATAATAGAGAAAGTAGATTAAGCTGGTCTTCAATAATATAATAGAGAAAGTAGATTAAGCTGGTCTTCAATAATATAATAGAGACAGTAGATTAAGCTGGTCTTCAATAATATAATAGAGACAGTAGATCTAGCTGCTCTGTCATAATACAATAAAGACAGTAGATCTAGCTGCTCTGTCATAATATAATAAAGACAGAAGATCTAGCTGCTCTGTCATAATATAATAAAGACAGTAGATCTAGCTGCTCTGTCATAATATAATAAAGACAGTAGATCTAGCTGCTCTGTCATAATATAATAAAGACAGTAGATCTAGCTGCTCTGTCATAATATAATAAAGACAGTAGGTCTAGCTGCTCTGTCATAATATATCAGAGACAGTAGGTCTAGCTGCTCTGTCATAATATATCAGAGACAGTAGATCTAGCTGGACTGTCATAATATATTAGAGACATAGAAACAGTAGATCTAGCTGGTCTGTCATAATATAATAAAGACAGTAGATCTAGCTGGTCTGTCATAATATAATAGAAACAGTAGATCTTACTGGTCTGTCATATTATAATAGAAACAGTAGATCTAGCTGGTCTGACATAACATAATAGAGACAGTAGATATAGATGGTCTGTCATAATACAATAGAGACAGTAGATATAGCTGGTCTGTCATAATATAATGAAGACAGTAGATCTAGCTGGTCTGTCATAATATATTAGAGACAGTAGATCTAGCTGGACTGTCATAATATAATAGAGACAGTAGATATAGCTGGTCTAACATAATAGAGACAGTAAATACAGCTGATCTGTCATAATATAATAGAGACAGTAGGTCTAGCTGGTCTGTCATAATATATTAGAGACAGTAGATCTAGCTGGTCTTTCATAATACAAAAGAGACAGTAGATCTAGCTGGTCTGTCACAATATAATAGAGACAGTAGATCTAGCTGGTCTGTCATAATATAATAGAGACAGAGACAGTAGATGTAGCTGGTCGGTCATATTATAATAGACACAGTAGATCTATCTGGTCTGTCATAATATAATAGAAACAGTAGATCTAGCTGGTCTATCATAATATAAGAGACAGTAGATCTAGCTGGTCTGTCATAATATATCAGAGATAGTAGATCTAGCTGGTCTGTCATAATATATTAGAGACATAGAAACAGAAGATCTAGCTGGTATGTCATAATATAATAAAGACAGTAGATCTAGCTGGTCTGTCATAATATAATAGAGACATAGAGTCAGTAAGTCTAGCTGGTCTGTCACAATATAATAGAGACAGTAGATCTAGCTGGTCTGTCATAATATAATAGAGACATAGACAGTAGATATAGCTGGTCTGTAATAGTATAATAGAGACAGTAGATCTAGCTGGTGTATCATAATATAATAGAGACATAGCGATAGTAGATATAGCTGGTCTGTAATAGTATAATAGAGACAGTAGATCTAGCTGGTCTGTCGTATTATAATAGAGACAGTAGATCTAGCTGCTCTGTCATAATATATTAGAGACAGTAGATCTAGCTGCTCTGTCATAATTGAATAGAGAGAGTAGATCTAGCTGGTCTGTCAAAATATAATAGAGACAGTATATCTAGATGCTCTGTAATAATATAATAGAGACAGAGACAGTAGATCTTGCTGGACTGTCATAATATAATAGAGACAGTAGATCTAGCTGGTCTGTCATAATACAATAAAGACAGTAGATCTAGCTGGTCTGTCATTATACAATAGAGACAGTAGATCTAGCTGGACTGTCATATTATAATAGAGACAGTAGATCTAGCTGGTCTGTCATAATATAATAAAGACAGTAGATCTAGCTGGTCTGTCACAATATAATAGAGACAGTAGATCTAGCTGGTCTGTCATAATATAATAGAGACAGAGACAGTAGATGTAGCTGGTCGGTCATATTATAATAGACACAGTAGATATATCTGGTCTGTCATAATATAATAGAAACAGTAGATCTAGCTGGTCTATCATAATATAAGAGACAGTAGATCTAGCTGGTCTGTCATAATATATCAGAGATAGTAGATCTAGCTGGACTGTCATAATATATTGGAGACATAGAAACAGAAGATCTAGCGGGTATGTCATAATATAATAAAGACAGTAGATCTAGCTGGTCTGTCATGATATAATAGAGACATAGAGTCAGTAAGTCTAGCTGGTCTGTCACAATATAATAGAGACAGTAGATCTAGCTGGTCTGTCATAATATAATAGAGACATAGACAGTAGATATAGCTGGTCTGTAATAGTATAATAGAGACAGTAGATGTAGCTGGTCTGTCATAATATAATAAAGACAGTAGATCTAGCTGGTCTGTCATAATATATTAAAGACAATAGATTTAGCTGCTCTGTCATAATATAATAAAGACAGTAGATCTAGCTGCTCTGTCATAATATATCAGAGACAGTAGATCTAGCTGGACTGTCATAATTTATTAGAAACATAGAAACAGTAGATCTATCTGGTCTGTAATAATATAATAAAGACAGTAAGTCTAGCTGGTCTGTCATATTATATTAGAGACAGTAGATCTAGCTGGTCTGCCATAACATAATAGAGACAGTAGATATAGATGGTCTGTCATAATACAATAGAGACAGTAGATATAGCTGGTCTGTCATAATATAATGAAGACAGTAGATCTAGCTGGTCTGTCATAATATATTAGAGACAGTAGATCTAGCTGTACTGTCATAATATAACAGAGACAGTAGATCTAGCTGGTCTGTCATAATATAATAGAGGCAGTAGATCTAGCTGCTCTGTCATAATTGAATAGAGACAGTAGATCTAGCTGGTCTGTCAAAATATAATAGAGACAGTAGATATAGCTGGTCTAACATAATAGAGGCAGTAAATACAGCTGATCTGTCATAATATAATAGAGACAGTAGGTCTAGCTGGTCTTTCGTAATACAATAGAGACAGTAGATCTAGCTGGTCTGTCACAATATAATAGAGACAGTAGATCTAGCTGGTCTGTCATAATATAATAGAGACATAGACAGTAGATGTAGCAGGTCGGTCATATTATAATAGACACAGTAGATCTAGCTGGTCTGTCATAATATAATAGAAGCAGTAGATCTAGCTGGTCTGTCATAATATAATAGAGAAAGTAGATTAAGCTGGTCTTCAATAATATAATAGAGACAGTAGATCTACCTGGTCTGTCATATTATAATAGAGACAGTAGATGTAGCTGGTCTGTCATAATATAATAGAGACAGTAGATCTAGCTGCTCTGTCATAATATAATAAAGACAGTAGATCTAGCTGCTCTCTCATAATATATCAGAGACAGTAGATCTAGCTGGTCTGTCATAATATAACAGAGACATAGAGTCATTAAGTCTAGCTGGTCTGTCACAATATAATAGAGATAGTAGATCTAGCTGGTCTGTCATAATATAATAGAAACAGTAGATCTAGCTGGTCTGTCATAAGATAATGGAGACATAGAGACAGTAGATGTAGCTGGTCTGTCATAATATATTAGAGACAGTAGATCTAGCTGGACTGTCATAATATAATAGAGACAGTAGATATAGCTGGTCTGTCATAATACAATAGAGACAGTAGATCTAGCTGGTCTGTCATAATACAATAGAGACAGTAGATCTAGCTGGTCTGTCATAATATAATAGAGACCGTAGATCTAGCTGGTCTGTCACAATATAATAGAGACAGTAGATCTAGCTGGTCTGTCATAATATAATAGAGACATAGAGACAGTAGATGTAGCTGGTCGGTCATATTATAATAGACACAGTAGATCTAGCTGGTCTGTCATAATATAAGAGACAGTAGATCTAGCTGGTCTGTCATATAATAATAGAGAAAGTAGATTAAGCTGGTCTTCAATAATATAATAGAGAAAGTAGATTAAGCTGGTCTTCAATAATATAATAGAGACTGTAGATTAAGCTGGTCTTCAATAATATAATAGAGACAGTAGATCTAGCTGCTCTGTCATAATATAATAAAGACAGTAGATCTAGCTGCTCTGTCATAATATAATAAAGACAGTAGGTTTAGCTGCTCTGTCATAATATAATAAAGACAGTTGATCTAGCTGCTCTGTCATAATATAATAAAGACAGTAGGTCTAGCTGCTCTGTCATAATATATCAGAGACAGTAGATCTAGCTGGACTGTCATAATATATTAGAGACATAGAAACAGTAGATCTAGCTGGTCTGTCATAATATAATAAAGACAGTAGATTTAGCTGGTCTGTCATAATATAATAGAGACATAGAGTCAGTAAGTCTAGCTGGTCTGTCACAATATAATAGAGACAGTAGATCTAGCTGGTCTGTCATAATGTAATAGAGACATAGACAGTAGATGTAGCTGGTCGGTCATATTATAATACACACAGTAGATCTAGCTGGTCTGTCATAATATAATAGAAACAGTAGATCTAGCTGGTCTGTCATAATATAATAGAGAAAGTAGATTAAGCTGGTCTTCAATAATATAATAGAGACAGTAGATCTACCTGGTCTGTCATATTATAATAGAGACAGTAGATGTAGCTGGTCTGTCATAATATAATATAGACAGTAGATCTAGCTGCTCTGTCATAATACAATAAAGACAGTAGATCTAGCTGCTCTGTCATAATATATCAGAGACAGTAGATCTAGCTGGACTGCCATAATATATTAGAGACATAGAAACAGTAGATCTAGCTGGTCTGTCATAATATAACAGAGACATAGAGACATTAAGTCTAGCTGGTCTGTCACAATATAATAGAGATAGTAGATCTAGCTGGTCTGTCATAATATAATAGAAACAGTAGATCTAGCTGGTCTGTCATAATATAATGGAGACATAGAGACAGTAGATGTAGCTGGTCTGTCATAATATATTATAGACAGTAGATCTAGCTGGACTGTCATAATATAATAGAGACAGTAGATCTAGCTGGTCTGTCATAATACAATAGAGACAGTAGATCTAGCTGGTCTGTCATAATACAATAGAGACAGTAGATCTAGCTGGTCTGTCATAATACAATAGAGACCGTAGATCTAGCTGGTCTGTCACAATATAATAGAGACAGTAGATCTAGCTGGGCTGTCCTAATATAATAGAGGCAGTAGATCTAGCTGCTCTGTCATAATTTAATAGAGACAGTAGATCCAGCTGGTCTGTCATAATATAATAGAGACATTAGTTCTAGCTGGTCTGTCATAATATAATAGAGACATTAGTTCTAGCTGGTCTGTCATAATATAATAGAGACATTAGTTCTAGCTGGTCTGTCATAATTTAATAGAGACAGTACATCTAGCTGGTCTGTCATAATTTAATAGAGACATAGAGACAGTAGATTTAGCTGGACTGTCATTAAATAAAAGAGACATTCGATCTAGCTGGTCTGTCATAATTTAATAGAGACAGTAGATCTAGCTGGTCTGTCATAATACAATAGAGACAGTAGATCTAGCTGGTCTGTCATAATATAATAGAGACAGTAGATCCAGCTGGTCTGTCATATTATAATAGAGACAATAGATCTAGCTGGTCTGTCATAATATAATAGAGACAGTAGATCTAGCTGCTCTGTCATAATACAATAGAGACAGTAGACCTAGCTGGTCTGTCATAATTTAATAGAGACAGTACATCTAGCTGGTCTGTCATAATTTAATAGAGACATAGAGACAGTAGATCTAGCTGGTCTGTCATAATATAATAGAGACAATAGATCTAGCTGGTCTGTCATAATATGAGACAGTAGATCTAGCTGGTCTGTCATAATACAATAGAGACAGTAGACCTAGCTGGTCTGTCATAATTTAATAGAGACAGTAGATCTAGCTGGTCTGTCATATTATAATAGAGACAGTAGATCTAGCTGGTCTGTCATAATACAATAGAGACAGTAGATCTAGCTGGTCTGTCATAATATAATAGAGACAGTAGATCTAGCTGGTCTGTCATAATATAATAGAGACAATAGATCTAGCTGGTCTGTCATAATATAATAGAGACAGTAGGTCTAGCTGGTCTGTCATATTATAATAGAGACAGTAGATCTGTATGCATACATACACATATAAATTCATATAAATACACATACATACATACATACATACAT
>NC_092149.1:90647585-90735403 GCF_045791955.1 Oncorhynchus clarkii lewisi
TAGTAATGTTGTAAAATAGTAATATAGCGTATTGTTAGCAGTAGTAATGTTGTAAAGTAGTAATGTAGTATAGCGGTAGGAGTAGAAGTTGTAATGTTGTAAAGTAGTAATGTAGCGTAGTCATAGCAGTAGTAATGATATGATAAAGTAATGTAGCATATTTTTAGCAGTAATGTTGTAAAGTAGTAATGTAGTATAGTGGTAGGAGTATCAGAAGTAATGTTGTAAAGTAGTAATGTAGTGTAACAGTGGTAATGTTATAAAATAGTAATGTAGCATAGTGGTGGCAGTATTAATGTTGTAAAATAGCAATGTAGTGTATTGTTAGCAGTTGCAGTAGTATTGGGCTCCCGAGTGGTGCAGGGGTCTAAGGCACTGCATCTCAGTGCTTGAGGCATCACTACAGACACCCTGGTTCGAATCCAGGCTGTATCACAACTGATCGTGACTGTGCGGCGCACAGCGTCCAGTGTAGGTAGTCATTGTAAATAAGAATTTGTATTTAATTGACTTGCCTATAAAGGTTACATAAAATACAATAGTAATGTTATAAAATAGTAATGTAAAGTAGTTTAGTGGAAGCAGTAGCATCGTTGTAGCAGTAATAATGTTGTAAAATAGTAATGTATCATAGCGGTGGTAGCACTAGTAATGTTATAGAATAGTAATGTAGTGTATTGGTAGCAGTAGTAATGTTCTAAAGTAGTAATGTGGCATAGTGGTAACAGTTGCAGTAGTATTGTTGTAAATTAGTAATGTAAAACCATGGTAGTGTTGTTGTATAAGTAGTAATGTTGTAAGTAGTAATATAGGATAGTGGTAGTAGTAGCAGCAGTAATGTCATAAAGTAGTAATGTTTACAGTTGCAGTAGTAATGTTGTAAATTAGTAATGTAGCGTAGTGGTAGCAGTAGTACTGTTTTAAAGTAGTAATGTAAAGTAGCAATAGCAGTTGCAGTATTAATGTTGTAAAGTAGTAATGTAGAATAGCAGTAGCAGTATTAATGTAGCGTAGTGGTAGCAGTAGTAACGTTTTAAAGTTATAGTGGAGTGGTAGCCATAGCAGTAGTAATGTTCTAAAGTGGTAATGCAGCGTATTGGTAGCAGTTGCAGTAGTAATGTACAATTGTTATGTAGCATAGTGACAGCGGTAGTAGTGTTATAACAGTACTAGTAGCAGTATCAGGTCCAATAGTAATGTTGTAAAGTAGTAATGTAAAGTAGCAGTATCAGGTCCAGTAGTAATGTTGTAAAATAGTAATGTTGCGTAGTGGTAGCAGTATTAATGCTGTAAAGTATTAATGCAGCATATTGCTAGTAGTACTAATGTTTTAAAGTAGTAATGTAGCGTAGTGGTAGCAGTATTCATGTTGTAAAATTGTAATGTAGCATAGTGGTAGCAGTACCACTAGTAACGTTGTAAAATAGTAATGTAGCGTAGTGGAAGCAGTAGCAGTAGTAAAGTAGTAAAGCAGTAATGTAGTGTTGTTGTAGCAGCATTAATGTTGCAATGTAGCATATTGGTAGCAGTTGCATTAGTAATGTTGTAAAATAGCAATGTGTAATGGTAACAGTAGCAGTAGTAATGTTGTAAAATAGTAATGTAGCGGAAGCAGTAGCAGTAGTATAGTAGTAAAGTAGTAATGTAGTGTTGTTGTAGCAGTAGTAATGTTGTAAATTATTAATGCAGCATAGCAGTAGCAGTATTAATGTAGCATAGTGGTAGCAGTAGTAATATTTTAAAGTAATAATGTAGCATAGTGGTAGTAGTAGTAATGTTATGAAATAGAAATGTAGCGTAGTTGTAGCAGTAGCAACAGTAATGTTGTAAAGTAGTAATGTAGCATAGTGGTAGCAGTATTAATGTTGTGAGGTAGTAGTAGCAGTAATAATGTTGTAAATTAGTAATGTAGCGTTGTGTTAGCAGTTTCAGTATTAATGTTGTAAAGTATTAATGTAGCGTAGTGGTAGCAGAGGACTGTAGCAGAGGACTGATTTACAACGCTATCAAATTAATTATCCACATGTTAAACTTCTGTAGGGCTGTAAAGATATTCAAATTGCATTAAAGTTGCTTTCGAAGCCCTGTGCAGCGCTATGTGTGGCTTTGGCCCTATTCTCACTTCCCATCCTCCCCGTAGCCCCAACTAGCCTCCCTGTGGGCCTCCTGTCCCCTTGCTCCCTCCCTGCGCACCCTCACTGTCTATGGACATATTGTCTGTGCCACACACACACACACACACACACACACACACACACACACACACACACACACACACACACACACACACACACACACACACACACACACACACACACACACACACACACACACACAGTGTAGCCACAGCATCTGTGCAGTCCCCTAGGGAGAGATAGGGGGGGTCAGAGTCTTCACAGGAACCATTCTCTCTGTGACATCTGCTGCAGTCCCCTAGGGAGAGATAGGGGGGTCAGTCTTCACAGGAACCATTCTCTCTATGACATCTGCTGCAGTCAGTGCCTGATCATCTGACAGCACAACAATGTATCTGAGGACAGAACCACTTGAGCTCTGCTCTCTAATGTTCTACTGCATTAGTAGATCATGTATCACTGTCCTAGTAATATAATGTACATGATGTATCATGGAATGTTGGGCCAAAAAAGGTTTACTGTTCAGGATTACTAATGAGAAGATGACTACATTCACGATGTCTTAATGGAGTATCTCACTACAAAGCTCGGTGTTGCTTTATGTCACAACCCAAACATCCACAAAGCAGCTGGATGCACGTAGCTGAGCTATGGTACAGTCTCTACCATAAACTATTACGAGTCATTCTGTTGTGCGCAGATTCATGGGACGGACTCTCTGCTGGAGATGTAGTATTCTATAAAGAAATGTAGGATTCTATAAAGAGATTTAGTATTCTATAAAGAGATGTAGTATTCTATAAAGAGATTTAGTATACTATAAAGAGATGTAGTATTCTATAAAGAGATTTAGTATACTATAAAGAGATTTAGTATACTATAAAGAGATGTATACTATAAAGAGATGTAGTATTCTATAAAGAGATGTAGTATTCTATAAAGAGATGAAGTATTCTATAAAGAGATTTAGTATTCTATAAAGAGATGTAGTATTCTATAAAGAAATGTAGTATTCTATAAAGAGATGTAGTATTCTGTAAAGACATCTAGTATTCTATAAAGAGATGAAGTATTCTATAAAGAGATTTAGTATTCTATAAAGAGATGTAGTATTCTATAAAGAATTGTAGTATTCTATAAATAAATGTAGTATTCTATAAAGAATTGTAGTATTCTATAAATAAATGTAGTATTCTATAAAGAGATTTAGTATTATATAAATAAATGTAGTATTCAGTAAAGAGATATAGTAGTCTATAAAGAGATGCTGTGTTCTGTAAAGAGATTTAGTATTCTATAAGAGATGTAGTATTCTATAAAGAGATGTTATGTTCGATAAAGAGATGCTGTGGTCTGTAAAAATATGTAGTATTCTGTATTCTATAAAGAGATGAGGGTATTCTATAAAGAGATGTAGTATTCTGTAAAGACATCTAGTATTCTATAAAGAGATGTAGTGTGCTATAAAGATATGTAATCTGCCATAAAGAGATGTAGTATTCTATAGATAGATGCTGTGTTCTGTAAAGAGATGTAGTATTCTATAAGAGATATAGTGTTCTATAAAGAGATGTAGTATTCTATAAATAATTGTAGTGTTCTATAAAGAAATGTAGTATTCTATAAAGAAGTGTAGTATTCTATAAAGAGATGCTGTGTTCTGTAAAGAGATGTAGTATTCTATAAAGAAATGTAGTATTCTATAAATAATTGTAGTGTTCTATAAAGAAATGTAGTATTCTATAAAGAAGTGTAGTATTCTATAAAGAGATGCTGTGTTCTGTAAAGAGATGTAGTATTCTATAAAGAAATGTAGTATTCTATAAATAATTGTAGTGTTCTATAAAGAAATGTAGTATTCTGTAAAGAGATGTAGTATTCTATAAAGAGATGCTGTGTTCTGTAAAGAGATGTAGTATCTTTTAAAGAGATATAGTATTCTATAAAGTGATGAAGTATTCTATAAAGAGATATAGTATTCTGTAAAGAGATGTAGTATTCTATAAAGAGATGAAGTATTCTATAAAGTGATGAAGTATCCTATAAAGAGATGAAGTATTCTATAAAGAGATGAAGTATTCTATAAAGAGATGAAGTATCCTATAAAGAGATGTAGTATTCTATAAAGAGATGAAGTATTCTATAAAGTGATGAAGTATCCTATAAAGAGATGAAGTATTCTATAAAGAGATGTAGTATTCTATAAAGATATATAGTATTCTATAAAGAGATGTAGTATTCTATAAAGATATATAGTATTCTATAAAGAGATGAAGTATTCTATAAAGTGATGAAGTATCCTATAAAGAGATGAAGTATTCTATAAAGTGATGTAGTATTCTATAAAGATATGTAGTGTTCTATAAAGTGTTGTAGTATTCTATAAAGTGAAGGCTATATGTGCATGTTCGTTCACTCGCAACATATTTCCAGCCTCCAAACAGTGGCGAATGGAAAGAGACATCATTGGCCCGGAATTTATGAGTCCACTGCTGTCTGTGCTCACAAGTCCATTCACTAATGTGTCATGCCTCTGTCATGCCTCTGACATGCCTCTGACATGCCTCTGTCATGCCTCTGACATGCCTCTGACATGCCTCTGTCATGCCTCTGTCATGCCTCTGTCATGCCTCTGACATGCCTCTGTCATGCCTCTGACATGCCTCTGACATGCCTCTGACATGCCTCTGTCATGCCTCTGACATGCCTCTGACATGCCTCTGTCATGCCTCTGTCATGCCTCTGACATGCCTCTTTCATGCCTCTGACATGCCTCTGTCATGTCTCTGACATGCACACGCCCTTTCAACCTCAGAACAGCCTCAATCCTTTGGGGCATTGACTCCACAAGGTGTAGAAAGCGTTCCACAGGGATGCTGGCCCATGTTGACTCCAATGCTTCCCACAGTTGTCAAGTTGGCTGGATGTCCATTGCGTGGTGGACCATTCTTGATACACACAGGAAACTGTTGACTGTGAAAAACACAGCAGCTTTGCAGTTCTTGACACAAACCGGTGCACCTGGCACCTACTACCATACCCCGTTAAAAAGGCACTTAACTCTTTTGTCTTGCCCATTCACTCTCTGAATGGTACACATACACAATCCATGTCTCAATTGTCTCAAGGCTTAAAAATACTTCTTTAAAACCTGTCTCATCCCCTTAATCTATATTGATTGAAGTGGATTTAACAAGTGACATTAATAAGGGATCATAGCTTTCATCTGGATTCACCAGTCTATGTCATGGAAAGAGCAGGTGTTTCTTAATGTTTTGTAGTGTATGTAAAGATATTTTGCATTCCGTCATAAAGTATACTGCGAATGGTTTACTTAAAATGGACCTGAATATTTTTTTGCCTTAATGTTGCAATAAAATGGAAGCCAGTGGTAGACAGAGACAGTGGAAGTGAAAGTTGAAGGGGTTCGTCAAGGACACCAGTTTGAGTCCCGTCTTCATAATAAACCATACATTGTGTCTAAACTAAAGTCTCTCCCGGGCATGCTCAGCTCTCCTCTTCAGCCCTCTTCCCTTCCCTGGGCACAATTAGCTCTGCTTTCATTCTTTATTTATTGTATATTTAAAGGCAACTAACAGTGGCAGTGTAATAACTGTACTCTTGAGGATTAGGAGCTGCAGCTTTAATCTCATGCTTCTAATAATGCTGCATGGACTGATTGATTAGTTTTTCAGGAAGCTTATGCCAGAAAAACTAATCCGTCTTTGGATTGTGCCAGCCTTGTACGGTTTTCCGCTCCGCCACTTTATCATTGCAGTGAATTCCAGAGCTGCTGGGCTGTGATAAGGCTGGTTTCTTTCTCAGTCCCTTCCCCACGGACAATCAAAACACTGTTTATATTCTTGTGAAGTGGCTGTAGCATCGACGGCAGCCCCGGCTTCACATCACCCTCTCCCAGGACTGGCCTTCTGAGGCACGGCAACTTTTCCTCTCCAAAGCGTCCGACAAACCAAATGGGAGAGAAATATATTGGAGGAAATGGCAGTTGGTCAAGCCAGCAACCCAGGAATGCCTCTGTAAGTGATTAAATTAGGATTTGAGCGAGTTTGTAAAGACGAGAGTCTTATAAGGTGTTGATGTGTATCAGAGCTCATATTGGGGTCACAGTGTTGTAGCAAAAAGGCCTGACTAAACCCCTCATAAACAGTCACAGTGTTGTAGCTAGAGGGCCTGACTAAACCCCTCATAAACAGTCACAGTGTTGTAGCTAGAGGGCCTGACCAAACCCCGCATAAACAGTCACAGTGATGTAGCTAGAGGGCCTGACTAAACCTCTCATAAACAGTCACAGTGTTGTAGCTAGAGGGCCTGACTAAACCCCTCATAAACAGTCACAGTGTTGTAGCTAGAGGGCCTGACCAAACCCCGCATAAACAGTCACAGTGATGTAGCTAGAGGGCCTGACTAAACCGCTCATAAACAGTCACAGTGTTGTAGCTAGAGGGCCTGACTAAACCCCTAATAAACAGTCACAGTGTTGTAGCTAGAGGGCCTGACCAAACCCCTCATAAACAGTCACAGTGTTGTAGCTAGAGGGCCTGACCAAACCCCTCATAAACAGTCACAGTGTTGTAGCTAGAGGGCCTGACTAAACGCCTCATAAACAGTCACAGTGTTGTAGCTAGAGGGCCTGACTAAACCCCTCATAAACAGTTACAGTGTTGTAGCTAGAGGGCATGACCAAACCCCTCATAAACAGTCACAGTGTTGTAGCTAGAGGGCCTGACTAAACCCCTCATAAACAGTCACAGTGTTGTAGCTAGAGGGCCTGACTAAACCCCTCATAAACAGTCACAGTGTTGTAGCTAGAGGGCCTGACTAAACCCCTCATAAACAGTCACAGTGTTGTAGTTAGAGGGCCTGACTAAACCCCTCATAAACAGTCACAGTGTTGTAGCTAGAGGGCCTGACTAAACCCCTCATAAACAGTCACAGTGTTGTAGCTAGAGGGCCTGACCAAACCCCTCATAAACAGTACCAGTGTTGTAGCTAGAGGGCCTGACTAAACCTCTCATAAACAGTCACAGTGTTGTAGCTAGAGGGCCTGACCAAACCCCTCATAAACAGTCACAGTGTTGTAGCTAGAGGGCCTGACTAAACCCCTCATAAACAGTCACAGTGTTGTAGCTAGAGGGCCTGACTAAACCTCTCATAAACAGTCACAGTGTTGTAGCTAGAGGGCCTGACTAAACCCCTCATAAACAGTCACAGTGTTGTAGCTAGAGGGCCTGACTAAACCCCTCATAAACAGTCACAGTGTTGTAGCTAGAGGGCCTGACTAAACCCCTCATAAACAGTCACAGTGTTGTAGCTAGAGGGCCTGACTAAACCTCTCATAAACAGTCACAGTGTTGTAGCTAGAGGGCCTGACTAAACCCCTCATAAACAGTCACAGTGTTGTAGCTAGAGGGCCTGACCAAACCCCTCATAAACAGTACCAGTGTTGTAGCTAGAGGGCCTGACTAAACCTCTCATAAACAGTCACAGTGTTGTAGCTAGAGGGCCTGACCAAACCCCTCATAAACAGTCACAGTGTTGTAGCTAGAGGGCCTGACTAAACCCCTCATAAACAGTCACAGTGTTGTAGCTAGAGGGCCTGACTAAACCTCTCATAAACAGTCACAGTGTTGTAGCTAGAGGGCCTGACTAAACCCCTCATAAACAGTCACAGTGTTGTAGCTAGAGGGCCTGACCAAACCCCGCATAAACAGTCACAGTGATGTAGCTAGAGGGCCTGACTAAACCGCTCATAAACAGTCACAGTTTTGTAGCTAGAGGGCCTGACTAAACCCCTAATAAACAGTCACAGTGTTGTAGCTAGAGGGCCTGACCAAACCCCTCATAAACAGTCACAGTGTTTTAGCTAGAGGGCCTGACCAAACCCCTCATAAACAGTCACAGTGTTGTAGCTAGAGGGCCTGACTAAACGCCTCATAAACAGTCACAGTGTTGTAGCTAGAGGGCCTGACTAAACCCCTCATAAACAGTTACAGTGTTGTAGCTAGAGGGCCTGACCAAACCCCTCATAAACAGTCACAGTGTTGTAGCTAGAGGGCCTGACTAAACCCCTCATAAACAGTCACAGTGTTGTAGCTAGAGGGCCTGACTAAACCTCTCATAAACAGTCACAGTGTTGTAGCTAGAGGGCCTGACTAAACCCCTCATAAACAGTCACAGTGTTGTAGCTAGAGGGCCTGACCAAACCCCGCATAAACAGTCACAGTGATGTAGCTAGAGGGCCTGACTAAACCGCTCATAAACAGTCACAGTTTTGTAGCTAGAGGGCCTGACTAAACCCCTAATAAACAGTCACAGTGTTGTAGCTAGAGGGCCTGACCAAACCCCTCATAAACAGTCACAGTGTTTTAGCTAGAGGGCCTGACCAAACCCCTCATAAACAGTCACAGTGTTGTAGCTAGAGGGCCTGACTAAACGCCTCATAAACAGTCACAGTGTTGTAGCTAGAGGGCCTGACTAAACCCCTCATAAACAGTTACAGTGTTGTAGCTAGAGGGCATGACCAAACCCCTCATAAACAGTCACAGTGTTGTAGCTAGAGGGCCTGACTAAACCCCTCATAAACAGTCACAGTGTTGTAGCTAGAGGGCCTGACTAAACCCCTCATAAACAGTCACAGTGTTGTAGCTAGAGGGCCTGACTAAACCCCTCATAAACAGTCACAGTGTTGTAGTTAGAGGGCCTGACTAAACCCCTCATAAACAGTCACAGTGTTGTAGCTAGAGGGCCTGACTAAACCCCTCATAAACAGTCACAGTGTTGTAGCTAGAGGGCCTGACCAAACCCCTCATAAACAGTACCAGTGTTGTAGCTAGAGGGCCTGACTAAACCTCTCATAAACAGTCACAGTGTTGTAGCTAGAGGGCCTGACCAAACCCCTCATAAACAGTCACAGTGTTGTAGCTAGAGGGCCTGACTAAACCCCTCATAAACAGTCACAGTGTTGTAGCTAGAGGGCCTGACTAAACCTCTCATAAACAGTCACAGTGTTGTAGCTAGAGGGCCTGACTAAACCCCTCATAAACAGTCACAGTGTTGTAGCTAGAGGGCCTGACTAAACCCCTCATAAACAGTCACAGTGTTGTAGCTAGAGGGCCTGACTAAACCCCTCATAAACAGTCCCAGTGTTGTAGCTAGAGGGCCTGACTAAACCTCTCATAAACAGTCACAGTGTTGTAGCTAGAGGGCCTGACTAACCCCTCATAAACAGTCACAGTGTTGTAGCTAGAGGGCCTGACCAAACCCCTCATAAACAGTACCAGTGTTGTAGCTAGAGGGCCTGACTAAACCTCTCATAAACAGTCACAGTGTTGTAGCTAGAGGGCCTGACCAAACCCCTCATAAACAGTCACAGTGTTGTAGCTAGAGGGCCTGACTAAACCCCTCATAAACAGTCACAGTGTTGTAGCTAGAGGGCCTGACTAAACCTCTCATAAACAGTCACAGTGTTGTAGCTAGAGGGCCTGACTTAACCTCTCATAAACAGTCACAGTGTTGTAGCTAGAGGGCCTGACCAAACCCCTCATAAACAGTCACAGTGTTGTTGGTAGAGGGCCTGACTAAACCTCTCATAAACAGTCACAGTGTTGTAGCTAGAGGGCCTGACCAAACCCCTCATAAACAGTAGCAGTGTTGTAGCTAGAGGGCCTGACTAAACCTCTCATAAACAGTCACAGTGTTGTAGCTAGAGGGCCTGACTAAACCTCTCATAAACAGTCACAGTGTTGTAGCTAGAGGGCCTGACTAAACCTCTCATAAACAGTCACAGTGTTGTAGCTAGAGGGCCTGACTTAACCTCTCATAAACAGTCACAGTGTTGTAGCTAGAGGGCCTGACCAAATCCCTCATAAACAGTCACAGTGTTGTTGCTAGAGGGCCTGACTAAGCCTCTCATAAACAGTCACAGTGTTGTAGCTAGAGGGCCTGACTTAACCTCTCATAAACAGTCACAGTGTTGTAGCTAGAGGGCCTGACCAAACCCCTCATAAACAGTCACAGTGTTGTTGCTAGAGGGCCTGACTAAACCTCTCATAAACAGTCACAGTGTTGTAGCTAGAGGGCCTGACCAAACCCCTCATAAACAGTAGCAGTGTTGTAGCTAGAGGGCCTGACTAAACCTCTCATAAACAGTCACAGTGTTGTAGCTAGAGGGCCTGACTAAACCTCTCATAAACAGTCACAGTGTTGTAGCTAGAGGGCCTGACTTAACCTCTCATAAACAGTCACAGTGTTGTAGCTAGAGGGCCTGACCAAACCCCTCATAAACAGTCACAGTGTTGTTGCTAGAGGGCCTGACTAAACCCCTCATAAACAGTCACAGTGTTGTAGCTAGAGGGCCTGACTAAACCCCTCATAAACAGTCACAGTGTTGTAGCTAGAGGGCCTGACTAAACCCCTCATAAACAGTCACAGTGTTGTAGCTAGAGGGCCTGACTAAACCCCTCATAAACAGTCACAGTGTTGTAGCTAGAGGGCCTGACTAAACCCCTCATAAACAGTCACAGTGTTGTAGCTAGAGGGCCTGACTAAACCTCTCATAAACAGTCACAGTGTTGTAGCTAGAGGGCCTGACCAAACCCCTCATAAACAGTAGCAGTGTTGTAGCTAGAGGGCCTGACTAAACGCCTCATAAACAGTCACAGTGTTGTAGCTAGAGGGCCTGACTAAACCCCTCATAAACAGTCACAGTGTTGTAGCTAGAGGGCCTGACTAAACCCCTCATCAACAGTCACAGTGTTGAGGCTAGAGGGCCTGACTAAACCCCTCATAAACAGTCACAGTGTTGTAGCTAGAGGGCCTGACTAAACCCCTCATAAACAGTCACAGTGTTGTAGCTAGAGGGCCTGACTAAACCCCTCATAAACAGTCACAGTGTTGTAGCTAGAGGGCCTGACTAAACCCCTCATAAACAGTCACAGTGTTGTAGCTAGAGGGCGTGACTAAACCTCTCATAAACAGTCACAGTGTTGTAGCTAGAGGGCCTGACCAAACCCCTCATAAACAGTCCCAGTGTTGTAGCTAGAGGGCCTGACTAAACCCCTCATAAACAGTAGCAGTGTTGTAGCTAGAGGAACTGACTAAACCCCTCATAAACAGTCCACAGTGTTGTAGCTAGAGGGCCTGACTAAACCCCTCATAAACAGTCACAGTGTTGGAGCCAGAGGGCCTGACTAAACCCCTCATAAACAGTCACAGTGTTGTAGCTAGAGGTCCTGACTAAACCCCTCATAAACAGTCACAGTGTTGGAGCCAGAGAGCCTGATTAAACCTCTTATAAATAGTCACAGTGTTGTACCCAGAGGGGCTGACGAAATCCCTCATAAACAGTCACAGTTTTGTAGCCAGAGGGGCTGACTAATTCCCTCATAAACAGTCAGTGTTGTATATATTGGGGATGGAAAAGGAGGTATTATTGGTGTAATATATTAGTGATGTAACAGTAGGTATTAGTGGTATAATATATTAGTGATGTTACAGTAGGTATTAGTGGTGTAATATATTAGTGATGTAACAGTAGGTATTAGTGGTGTAATATATGAGTGGTGTAACAGTAGGTATTAGTGGTGTAACAGTAGGTATTAGTGGTGTAACAGTAGGTATTAGTGGTGTAATATATTAGTGATGTAACAGTAGGTATTAGTGGTATAATATATTAGTGGTATAACAGTAGGCATTGGTGGTGTAATATATTAGTTATGTAACAATAGCTATTAGTGGTGTAACAGTAGGTATTAGTGGTGTAACAGTAGGTATTAGTGGTATAATATATTAGTGATGTAACAATAGGTATTAGTGGTGTAATATATTAGTGGTATAACAGTAGGTATTAGTGGTGTAACAGTAGGTATTAGTGGTGTAATATATTAGTTATGTAACAATAGGTATTAGTGGTGTAATATAGTAGTGATGTAACAGTAGGTATTAGTGATGTAACAGTAGGTATTAGTGGTGTAACAGTAGGTATTAGTGGTGTAATATATTAGTGGTGTAACAGTAGGTATTAGTGGTATAATATATTAGTGATGTTACAGTAGGTATTAGTGGTGTAATATATTAGTGATGTAACAGTAGGTATTAGTGGTGTAATATATGAGTGGTGTAACAGTAGGTATTAGTGGTGTAACAGTAGGTATTAGTGGTGTAACAGTAGGTATTAGTGGTGTAATATATTAGTGATGTAACAATAGGTATTAGTGGTGTAATATATTAGTGGTATAACAGTAGGTATTAGTGGTGTAACAGTAGGTATTAGTGGTGTAATATATTAGTTATGTAACAATAGGTATTAGTGGTGTAATATAGTAGTGATGTAACAGTAGGTATTAGTGATGTAACAGTAGGTATTAGTGGTGTAACAGTAGGTATTAGTGGTGTAATATATTAGTGGTGTAACAGTAGGTATTAGTGGTGTAACAGTAGGCATTAGTGGTGTAACAGCAGGTATTAGTGGTGTAACAGTAGGTTTTAGTGGTGTAACACTAGGTATTAGTGTGGTAATATATAAGTGATGTAACAGTAGGTATTAGTGGTGTAATATATTAGCTGTGTAACAGTAGGTATTAGTGGTGTAACAGTAGGTATTAGTGGTGTAACAGTAGGTATTAGTGGTATAACAGTAGGCATTAGTGGTTTAACAGTTGGTATTAGTGGTGTAATATTTTGGTGGTGTAACAGTAGGTATTAGTGGTGTAATATGTTAGTGATGTAACAGTAGGTATTAGTGGTGTAATATATTAGTGTTGTAACAGTAGGTATTAGTGGTATAATATATTAGTGTTGTAACAGTAGGTATTAGTGGTGTAACAGTAGGTATTAGTGGTGTAATATATTAGTGATGTTACAGTAGGTATTAGTGGTGTAACAGTAGGTATTAGTGTTGTAATATATTATTGATATAACAGTAGGTATTAGTGGTATAATATATTAGTGTTGTAACAATATTTTGGTGGTGTAACAGTAGGTATTAGTGGTGTAATATGCTAGTGATACAACATTTGGTATTAGTGGTGTAATATATTAGTGATATAACAGTAGGTATTAGTGGTGTAACAGTAGGTATTAGTGGTGTAACAGTAGGTGTTAGTGGTGTAACAGTAGGTATTAGTGGTGTAACAGTAGGTGTTAGTGGTGTAATATATTAGTGATGTAACAGTAGGTATTAGTGGTGTAATATGTTAGTGATGTAACAGTAGGTATTAGTGGTGTAATATATTAGTGATGTAACAGTAGGTATTAGTGGTGTAATATGTTAGTGATGTAACAGTAGGTATTAGTGGTGTAATGTATTAGTGATGTAACAGTAGGTATTAGTGTTGTAATATGTTAGTGATGTAACAGTAGGTATTAGTGGTGTAATATATTAGTGATGTAACAGTAGGTATTAGTGGTGTAATATGTTAGTGATGTAACAGTAGGTATTAGTGGTGTAATATATTAGTGATGTAACAGTAGGTATTAGTGGTGTAATATGTTAGTGATGTAACAGTAGGTATTAGTGGTGTAATGTATTAGTGATGTAACAGTAGGTATTAGTGTTGTAATATGTTAGTGATGTAACAGTAGGTATTAGTGGTGTAATATATTAGTGATGTAACAGTAGGTATTAGTGGTGTAATGTATTAGTGATGTAACAGTAGGTATTAGTGTTGTAATATATTAGTGATGTAACAGTAGGTATTAGTGGTGTAATATGTTAGTGATATAACAGTAGGTATTAGTGGTGTAATATGTTAGTGATGTAACAGTAGGTATTAGTGGTGTAATATATTAGTGGTGTAGCAGTAGGTATTAGTGGTGTAATATATTAGTGATGTAACAGTACGTATTAGTGGTGTAATATATTAGTGGTATAACAGTAGGTATTAGTGGTGTAATATGTTAGTGATGTAACAGTAGGTATTAGTGGTGTAATATATTAGTGATGTAACAGTAGGTATTAGTGGTGTAATATGTTAGTGATGTAACAGTAGGTATTAGTGGTGTAATATATTAGTGATGTAATAGTAGGTGTTAGTGGTGTAATATATTAGTGATGTAACAGTAGGTATTAGTGGTGTAATATATTAGTGATGTAACAGTTGGTATTAGTGGTGTAATATGTTAGTGATGTAACAGTAGGTATTAGTGGTGTAATATATTAGTGATGTAACAGTAGGTATTAGTGGTGTAATATATTAGTGATGTAACAGTAGGTATTAGTGGTGTAACAGTAGGTATTAGTGGTGTAATATATTAGTGATGTAACAGTAGGTATTAGTGGTGTAATATGTTAGTGATGTAACAGTAGGTATTAGTGGGGTAACAGTAGGTATTAGTGGTGTAATATATTAGTGATGTAACAGTTGGTTTTAGTGGTGTAATATGTTAGTGATGTAACAGTAGGTATTAGTGTTGTAACAGTAGGTATTAGTGGTGTAACAGTAGGTATTAGTGGTGTAACAGTAGGTTTTAGTGGTGTAATATATTAGTGATGTAACAGTAGTTATTAGTGGTATAATATATTAGTCATGTAAGAGTAGGTATTAGTGGTGTAATATATTAGTGGTTTAACAGTAGGTATTAGTGGTACAACAGTAGGTATTAGTTGTGTAACAGTAGGTATTAGTGGTTTAATATATTAGTGAAGTAACAGTAGGTATTAGTGGTTTAATATATTAGGGATGTAACAGTAGGTATAAATGGTATACCAGTAGGTATTAGTGGTGTAACAGTAGGTATTAGTGGTGTAACAGTAGGTATTATTGGTGTAATATATTAGTGTTGTAACAGTAGGCATTAGTGGTGTAACAGTAGGTATTAGTGGTGTAATATATTAGTGTTGTAACAGTAGGTATTAGTGGTGTAACAGTAGGTATTAGTGGTGTAATATATTAGTGGTTTAACAGTAGGTATTAGTGGTGTAAAGTAGATATTAGTGGTGTTACAATAGGTATTAGTGGTGTAATATGTTAGTGATGTAACAGTAGGTATTAGTGGTGTAATATATTAGTGATTTAACAGTAGGTATTAGTGTTGTAATATATTAGTGATGTAACAGTAGGTATTAGTGGTGTAATATATTAGTGATGTAACAGTAGGTATTAGTGGTGTAATATATGAGTGGTGTAACAGTAGGTATTAGTGGTGTAACAGTAGGTATTAGTGGTGTAACAGTAGGTATTAGTGGTGTAATATATTAGTGATGTAACAGTAGGTATTAGTGGTATAATATATTAGTGGTATAACAGTAGGCATTAGTGGTGTAATATATTAGTTATGTAACAATAGCTATTAGTGGTGTAACAGTAGGTATTAGTGGTGTAACAGTAGGTATTAGTGGTGTAATATATTAGTGATGTAACAATAGGTATTAGTGGTGTAATATATTAGTGGTATAACAGTAGGTATTAGTGGTGTAACAGTAGGTATTAGTGGTGTAATATATTAGTTATGTAACAATAGGTATTAGTGGTGTAATATAGTAGTGATGTAACAGTAGGTATTAGTGATGTAACAGTAGGTATTAGTGGTGTAACAGTAGGTATTAGTGGTGTAATATATTAGTGGTGTAACAGTAGGTATTAGTGGTGTAACAGTAGGCATTAGTGGTGTAACAGCAGGTATTAGTGGTGTAACAGTAGGTTTTAGTGGTGTAACACTAGGTATTAGTGTGGTAATATATAAGTGATGTAACAGTAGGTATTAGTGGTGTAATATATTAGCTGTGTAACAGTAGGTATTAGTGGTGTAACAGTAGGTATTAGTGGTGTAACAGTAGGTATTAGTGGTATAACAGTAGGCATTAGTGGTGTAACAGTAGGTATTAGTGGTGTAATATATTAGTGATGTAACAGTAGGTATTAGTGGTGTAATATGTTAGTGATGTAACAGTAGGTATTAGTGGTGTAATATATTAGTGATGTAACAGTAGGTATTAGTGGTGTAATATGTTAGTGATGTAACAGTAGGTATTAGTGGTGTAATGTATTACAGTAGGTATTAGTGGTAATATGTTAGTGACAGTAGGTATTAGTGGTGTAATATATTAGTGATGTTACAGTAGGTATTAGTGGTGTAACAGTAGGTATTAGTGTTGTAATATATTAGTGATGATATAACAGTAGGTATTAGTGGTGTAATATGTTAGTGATGTAACAGTAGGTATTAGTGGTGGTGGTGTAACAGTAGGTATTAGTGGTGTAATATATTAGTGATACAACAGTAGGTATTAGTGGTGTAATATATTAGTGATATAACAGTAGGTATTAGTGGTGTAATATGTTAGTGATGTAACAGTAGGTATTAGTGGTGTAACAGTATTAGTGATGTAACAGTAGGTATTAGTGGTGTAATATGTTAGTGATGTAACAGTAGGTATTAGTGGTGTAATATATTAGTGATGTAATAGTAGGTGTTTGTGGTGTAATATATTAGTGATGTAACAGTAGGTATTAGTGGTGTAATATATTAGTGATGTAACAGTAGGTATTAGTGGTGTAATATGTTAGTGATGTAACAGTAGGTATTAGTGGTGTAATATATTAGTGATGTAACAGTAGGTATTAGTGGTGTAATATATTAGTTAACAGTAGGTATTAGTGGTGTAACAGTAGGTATTAGTGGTGTAATATATTAGTGATGTAACAGTAGGTATTAGTGGTGTAATATGTTAGTGATGTAACAGTAGGTATTAGTGGTAAAAAAAAGTAGGTATTAGTGGTGTAACAGTAGGTATTAGTGGTGTAATATATTAGTGATGTAACAGTTGGTTTTAGTGGTGTAATATGTTAGTGATGTAACAGTAGGTATTAGTGATGTAACAGTAGGTATTAGTGGTGTAACAGTAGGTATTAGTGGTGTAACAGTAGGTTTTAGTGGTGTAATATATTAGTGATGTAACAGTAGTTATTAGTGGTATAATATATTAGTCATGTAAGAGTAGGTATTAGTGGTGTAATATATTAGTGGTTTAACAGTAGGTATTAGTGGTACAACAGTAGGTATTAGTTGTGTAACAGTAGGTATTAGTGGTTTAATATATTAGTGAAGTAACAGTAGGTATTAGTGGTTTAATATATTAGGGATGTAACAGTAGGTATAAATGGTATAACAGTAGGTATTAGTGGTGTAACAGTAGGTATTAGTGGTGTAACAGTAGGTATTATTGGTGTAATATATTAGTGTTGTAACAGTAGGCATTAGTGGTGTAACAGTAGGTATTAGTGGTGTAATATATTAGTGTTGTAACAGTAGGTATTAGTGGTGTAACAGTAGGTATTAGTGGTGTAATATATTAGTGGTTTAACAGTAGGTATTAGTGGTGTAAAGTAGATATTAGTGGTGTTACAATAGGTATTAGTGGTGTAATATGTTAGTGATGTAACAGTAGGTATTAGTGGTGTAACAGTAGGTATTAGTGGTTTAACAGTAGGTATTAGTGTGGTAATATATTAGTGATGTAATAGTAGGTATTAGTGGTGTAATATATTAGTGATGTAACAGTAGGTATTAGTGGTGTAATATATTAGTGATGTAACAGTAGGTATTAGTGGTGTAATATATTAGTGATGTAACAGTAGGTATTAGTGTGGTAATATATTAGTGATGTAATAGTAGGTATTAGTGGTGTAATATATTAGTGATGTAACAGTAGGTATTAGTGTTGTAATATATTAGTGGTGTAACAGTAGGTATTAGTGGTTTAATATATTAGTGATCTAACAGTAGGCATTAGTGGTGTAATATATTAGTGTTGTAACAGTAGGTATCAGTGGTGTAACAGTAGGTTTTAGTGTTAAAAAAAAGTAGGTATTAGTGGGGTAACAGTAGGTATTAGTGGTGTAACAGTAGGTATTAGTGGTGTAATGTATTAGTGATATAACAGTTGTTATTAGTGGTGAAATATATTAGTGTTGTAACAGTAGGTATCAGTGGTGTAACAGTAGGTATTAGTGGTGTAACAGTAGGTATTAGTGGTGTAATATATTAGTGGTATAACAGTAGGTATTAGTGGTGTAACAGTAGGTATTAGTGGTGTAACAGTAGGTATTACTGGTGTAATGGTAGGTATTAGTTGTGTAAGAATAGGTATTAGTGGTGTAATATATTAGTGGTATAACAGTAGGTATTAGTGGTGTAATATATTAGTGATGTAACAGTAGGTTTTAGTGGTGTAACAATAGGTATTAGTGGTGTAATATATTAGTGGTGTAACAGTAGGTATTAGTGGTTTAATATATTAGTGATGTAACAGTAGGCATTAGTGGTGTAATATATTAGTGGTCTAACAGTAGGTATTAGTGTGCTAATATATTAGTGATGTAACAGTAGGTATTACGGTGTAATATATTAGTGGTGTAACACTAGTTATTAGAGGTGTAATATATTAGTGATATAACAGTAGGTATTAGTGGTATAACAGTAGGCATTAGTGGTTTAACAGTAGGTATTAGTGGTGTAATATTTTGGTGGTGTAACAGTAGGTATTAGTGGTGTAATATATTAGTGTTGTAACAGTAGGTATTAGTGGTGTAACAGTAGGTATTAGTGATGTAATATATTAGTGGTTTAACAGTAGGTATTAGTGGTGTAAAGTAGGTATTAGTGGTGTAACAGTAGGTATTACTGGTGTAACAATAGGTATTAGTGGTGTAACGGTAGGTATTAGTGGTGTAAGGGTAGTTATTAGTGGTGTAATATATTAGTGGTATAACAGTAGGTATTAGTGGTGTAATATGTTAGTGATGTAACAGTAGGTATTAGTGTTGTAATATATTAGTGATGTAACAGTAGGTATTAGTGGTGTAATGTATTAGTGATGTAACAGTAGGTATTAGTGGTGTAATATATTAGTGATGTAACAGTAGGTATTGGTGGTGTAACAGTAGGTATTAGTGATATAACAGTAGGTATTAGTGGTGTAATATGTTAGTGATGTAACAGTAGGTATTAGTGGTGTAATATATTAGTGATGTAACAGTAGGTATTAGTGGTGTAATATATTAGTGATGTAACAGTAGGTATTAGTGGTGTAATATGTTAGTGATGTAACAGTAGGTATTAGTGGTGTAATATATTAGTGATGTAACAGTAGGTATTAGTGGTGTAATATATTAGTGATGTAACAGTAGGTATTAGTGGTGTAACAGTAGGTATTAGTGGTGTAATATATTAGTGATGTAACAGTAGGTATTAGTGGTGTAATATGTTAGTGATGTAACAGTAGGTATTAGTGGTAAAAAAAAGTAGGTATTAGTGGTGTAACAGTAGGTATTAGTGGTGTAATATATTAGTGATGTAACAGTTGGTTTTAGTGGTGTAATATGTTAGTGATGTAACAGTAGGTATTAGTGATGTAACAGTAGGTATTAGTGGTGTAACAGTAGGTATTAGTGGTGTAACAGTAGGTTTTAGTGGTGTAATATATTAGTGATGTAACAGTAGTTATTAGTGGTATAATATATTAGTCATGTAAGAGTAGGTATTAGTGGTGTAATATATTAGTGGTTTAACAGTAGGTATTAGTGGTACAACAGTAGGTATTAGTTGTGTAACAGTAGGTATTAGTGGTTTAATATATTAGTGAAGTAACAGTAGGTATTAGTGGTTTAATATATTAGGGATGTAACAGTAGGTATAAATGGTATAACAGTAGGTATTAGTGGTGTAACATTAGGTATTAGTGGTGTAACAGTAGGTATTATTGGTGTAATATATTAGTGTTGTAACAGTAGGCATTAGTGGTGTAACAGTAGGTATTAGTGGTGTAATATATTAGTGTTGTAACAGTAGGTATTAGTGGTGTAACAGTAGGTATTAGTGGTGTAATATATTAGTGGTTTAACAGTAGGTATTAGTGGTGTAAAGTAGATATTAGTGGTGTTACAATAGGTATTAGTGGTGTAATATGTTAGTGATGTAACAGTAGGTATTAGTGGTGTAACAGTAGGTATTAGTGGTTTAACAGTAGGTATTAGTGTGGTAATATATTAGTGATGTAATAGTAGGTATTAGTGGTGTAATATATTAGTGATTTAACAGTAGGTATTAGTGTTGTAATATATTAGTGATGTAACAGTAGGTATTAGTGGTGTAATATATTAGTGATGTAACAGTAGGTATTAGTGTGGTAATATATTAGTGATGTAATAGTAGGTATTAGTGGTGTAATATATTAGTGATGTAACAGTAGGTATTAGTGTTGTAATATATTAGTGGTGTAACAGTAGGTATTAGTGGTTTAATATATTAGTGATCTAACAGTAGGCATTAGTGGTGTAAAATATTAGTGTTGTAACAGTAGGTATCAGTGGTGTAACAGTAGGTTTTAGTGTTAAAAAAAAGTAGGTATTAGTGGGGTAACAGTAGGTATTAGTGGTGTAACAGTAGGTATTAGTGGTGTAATGTATTAGTGATATAACAGTTGTTATTAGTGGTGAAATATATTAGTGTTGTAACAGTAGGTATCAGTGGTGTAACAGTAGGTATTAGTGGTGTAACAGTAGGTATTAGTGGTGTAATATATTAGTGGTATAACAGTAGGTATTAGTGGTGTAACAGTAGGTATTAGTGGTGTAACAGTAGGTATTACTGGTGTAATGGTAGGTATTAGTTGTGTAAGAATAGGTATTAGTGGTGTAATATATTAGTGGTATAACAGTAGGTATTAGTGGTGTAATATATTAGTGATGTAACAGTAGGTTTTAGTGGTGTAACAATAGGTATTAGTGGTGTAATATATTAGTGGTGTAACAGTAGGTATTAGTGGTTTAATATATTAGTGATGTAACAGTAGGCATTAGTGGTGTAATATATTAGTGGTCTAACAGTAGGTATTAGTGTGCTAATATATTAGTGATGTAACAGTAGGTATTACGGTGTAATATATTAGTGGTGTAACACTAGTTATTAGAGGTGTAATATATTAGTGATATAACAGTAGGTATTAGTGGTATAACAGTAGGCATTAGTGGTTTAACAGTAGGTATTAGTGGTGTAATATTTTGGTGGTGTAACAGTAGGTATTAGTGGTGTAATATATTAGTGTTGTAACAGTAGGTATTAGTGGTGTAACAGTAGGTATTAGTGATGTAATATATTAGTGGTTTAACAGTAGGTATTAGTGGTGTAAAGTAGGTATTAGTGGTGTAACAGTAGGTATTACTGGTGTAACAATAGGTATTAGTGGTGTAACGGTAGGTATTAGTGGTGTAAGGGTAGTTATTAGTGGTGTAATATATTAGTGGTATAACAGTAGGTATTAGTGGTGTAATATGTTAGTGATGTAACAGTAGGTATTAGTGTTGTAATATATTAGTGATGTAACAGTAGGTATTAGTGGTGTAATGTATTAGTGATGTAACAGTAGGTATTAGTGGTGTAATATATTAGTGATGTAACAGTAGGTATTGGTGGTGTAACAGTAGGTATTAGTGATATAACAGTAGGTATTAGTGGTGTAATATGTTAGTGATGTAACAGTAGGTATTAGTGGTGTAATATATTAGTGATATAACAGTAGGTATTAGTGGTGTAACAGTAGGAGTTAGTGGTGTAACAGTAGGTATTAGTGGTGTAAGAGTATTTATTAGTGGTGTAATATATTAGTGGTATAACAGTAGGTATTAGTGGTGTAATATGTTAGTGATGTAACAGTAGGTATTAGTGTTGTAATATATTAGTGATGTAACAGTAGGTATTAGTGGTGTAATATATTAGTGATGTAACAGTAGGTATTAGTGGTGTAATATATTAGTGATATAACAGTTGGTATTAGTGGTGTAACAGTAAGTATTAGTGATATAACAGTAGGTATTAGTGGTGTAATATGTTAGTGGTGTAACAGTAGGTATTAGTGGTGTAATATATTAGTGATGTAACAGTAGGTATTAGTGGTGTAATATATTAGTGATGTAACAGTAGGTATTAGTGGTGTAATATATTAGTGATGTAACAGTAGGTATTAGTGGTAAAAAAAAAGTAGGTATTAGTGGGGTAACAGTAGGTATTAGTGGTGCAATGTATTAGTGATGTAACAGTTGGTTTTAGTGGTGTAATATGTTAGTGATGTAACAGTAGGTATTAGTGGTGAAATATATTAGTGTTGTAACAGTAGGTATTAGTGGTGTAACAGTAGGTATTAGTGGCGTAACAGTAGGTATTAGTGGTGTTATATTAGTGGTATAACAGTAGGTATTAGTGGTGTAAAGTAGGTATTAGTGGTGTAACAGTAGGTATTACTGGTGTAACAGTAGGTATTAGTGGTGTAATGGTAGGTAATAGTGGTGTAAGAGTAGTTATTAGTGGTCTAATATATTAGTGGTATAACAGTAGGTATTAGTGGTGTAATATATTAGTGATGTAACAGTAGGTATTAGTGGTGTAATATATTTGTGATGTAACAGTGAGTATTAGTGGTGTAATATATTAGTGGTATATCAGTAGGTATTAGTGGTGTAATATATGAATGATGTAACAGTGAGTATTAGTGGTGTAATATATTAGTGATGTAACAGTGAGTATTAGTGGTGTAATATATTACTGATGTAACAGTAGGTATTAGTGGTACAAAAGTAGGTATTAGTGGTGTAACATTTGCTATTAGTGGTTTAATATATTATTGAAGTAACAGTAGGCATTCGTGGTGTAATATATTAGTTGTGTAACAGTGGGTATTAGTGGTGTAACAATAGGTATTACAGGTGTAACAGTATGTATTAGTGATGCAACAGTAGGTATTAGTGGTGTAACAGTAGGTATTAGTGGTGTAATATATTAGTGGTATAACAGTAGGTATTAGTGGTGTAATATATTAGTGGTTTAACAGTAGGTATGAGTGTTATAACAGTAGGTATTAGTGGTTTAACAGTAGGTATTAGTGGTGTAATATATTAGTGGTGTAACAGTAGGTATTAGTGGTGTAATATATTAGTGGTGTAACAGTAGGTATTAGTGGTGTAATATTTTAGTTATATAGCAGTAGGTATTAGTCGTGTAATATATTAGTGTTGTAACAGTAGGTATTAGTGGTGTAACAGTAGGTATTAGTGGTTTAATATATTAGTGGTATAACAGTAGGTATTAGTGGTGTAACAGTAGTTATTGGTGGTGTAACAGTAGGTATTAGTGGTGTAACAGTAGGTATGAGTGGTGTAAGAGTAGGTATTAGTGGTGTAATATATTAGTGATGTAACAGTAGATATTCGTTTTGTAATATATTAGTGGTGTAACAGTAGGTATTAGTGGTGTAATATATTAGTGGTGTAACAGTAGGTATTAGTGGTTTAAGAGTAGGTATTAGTGGTGTAATATATTAGTGGTGTAACAGTAGGTATTAGTGGTATAACAATCGGTATTAGTGGTTTAACAGTAGGTATTAGTGATATAACCGTAGGTATTAGCAGTGTAATATATTAGTGATCTAACAGTTGGTGTTAGTGGTACAACAGTAGGTATTAGTGGTTTAACATTAGCTATTAGTGGTTTAATATATTAGTGAAGTAACCGTAGGTATTATTGGTGTAATATATTAGTTGTGTAACAATGGGTATTAGTGGTGTAACAATAGGTATTACAGGTGTAACAGTATGTATTAGTGATGCAACATTAGGTATTAGTGGTGTAACAGTAGGTATTAGTGGTGTAATATATTAGTGGTATAACAGTAGGTATTAGTGGTGTAATAAATTAGTGGTTTAACAGTAGGTATGAGTGTTATAACAGTAGGTATTAGTGGTTTAACAGTAGGTATTAGTGGTGTAATATATTAGTGGTGTAACAGTAGGTATTAGTGGTGTAATATATTAGTGGTGTAACAGTAGGTATTAGTGGTGTAATATTTTAGTGATATAGCAGTAGGTATTAGTCGTGTAATATATTAGTGTTGTAACAGTAGGTATTAGTGGTTTAATATATTAGTGGTATAACAGTAGGTATTAGTGGTGTAACAGTAGTTATTGGTGGTGTAACAGTAGGTATTAGTGGTGTAACAGTAGGTATGAGTGGTGTAAGAGTAGGTATTAGTGGTGTAATATATTAGTGATGTAACAGTAGATATTCGTTTTGTAATATATTAGTGGTGTAACAGTAGGTATTAGTGGTGTAATATATTAGTGGTGTAACAGTAGGTATTAGTGGTGTAAGAGTAGGTATTAGTGGTGTAATATATTAGTGGTGTAACAGTAGGTATTAGTGGTGTAACAATCGGTATTAGTGGTTTAACAGTAGGTATTAGTGATATAACCGTAGGTATTAGCAGTGTAATATATTAGTGATCTAACAGTTGGTGTTAGTGGTACAACAGTAGGTATTAGTGGTTTAACATTAGTTATTAGTGGTTTAATATATTAGTGAAGTAACCGTAGGTATTATTGGTGTAATATATTAGTTGTCTAACAATGGGTATTAGTGGTGTAACAATAGGTATTACAGGTGTAACAGTATGTATTAGTGATGCAACATTAGGTATTAGTGGTGTAACAGTAGGTATTAGTGGTGTAATATATTAGTGGTATAACAGTAGGTATAAGTGGTGTAATATATTAGTGGTTTAACAGTAGGTTTTAGTGGTGTAATATATTAGTTGTGTAACAGTGGGTATTAGTGGTGTAACAATAGGTATTACAGGTGTAACAGTATGTATTAGTGATGCAACAGTAGGTATTAGTGGTGTAACAGCAGGTATTAGTGGTGTAATATATTAGTGGTATAACAGTAGGTATGAGTGTTATAACAGTAGGTATTAGTGGTTTAACAGTAGGTATTAGTGGTGTAATATATTAGTGGTGTAACAGTAGGTATTAGTGGTTTAACAGTAGGTATTAGTGGTGTAATATATTAGTGGTATAACAGTAGATATTAGTGGTGTAACAGTAGTTATTGGTGGTGTAACAGTAGGTATTAGTGGTGTAACAGTAGGTATGAGTGGTGTAAGAGTAGGTATTAGTGGTGTAATATATTAGTGATGTAACAGTAGGTATTTGTTTTGTAATATATTAATGGTGTAACAGTAGGTATTAGTGGTGTAATATATTAGTGGTGTAACAGTAGGTATTAGTGGTGTAAGAGTAGGTATTAGTGGTGTAATATATTAGTGGTGTAACAGTAGGTATTAGTGGTGTAACAATCGGTATTAGTGGTTTAACAGTAGGTATTAGTGATATAACCGTAGGTATTAGCAGTGTAATATATTAGTGATGTAACAGTTGGTGTTAGTGGTACAACAGTAGGTATTAGTGGTTTAACATTAGCTATTAGTGGTTTAATATATTAGTGAAGTAACAGTAGGTTTTATTGGTGTAATATATTAGTTGTGTAACAGTGGGTATTAGTGGTGTAACAATAGGTATTACAGGTGTAACAGTATGTATTAGTGATGCAACATTAGGTATTAGTGGTGTAACAGTAGGTATTAGTGGTGTAATATATTAGTGGTTTAACAGTAGGTTTTAGTGGTGTAATATATTATTTGTGTAACAGTGGGTATTAGTGGTGTAACAATAGGTATTACAGGTGTAACAGTATGTATTAGTGGTTTAATATATTAGTGATGTAACATTAGGTATTAGTGGTGTAATTGTAGGTATTAGTGGTGTAATATATTAGTTCTGTAACAGTAGGTATTAGTGGTATAATATATTAGTTATGTAACAGTCGGTATTAATGATGTAACAATGGGTATTATTGGTGTAACAGTAGGTATTAGTGGTGTAACAGTAGGTATTAGTGGTGTAATATATTAGTGATGTAACAGTAGGTATTTGTGATGTAACAGTAGGTATTAGCGGTGTAATATATTAGTGATGTAACAGTAGGTATTATTGGTGTAATATTTTAGTGATGTAAAATTAGGTATTAGTGGTGTAATAATAGGTATTAGTGAAACAACAATAGGTATTAGTGGTGTAGCAGTAGGTATTAGTGGTGTAATATATTGGTGATGTAACAGTAGGTATTAGTGGTACAACAGTAGGTATTAGTGATGTAACAGTAGGTATTAGTGGTGTATTATATTAGTGGTGTAAAAGTAGGTATTAGTGGTGTAATATATTAGCGATGTAACAGTAGGTTTTAGTGATGTAACAGTAGGTATTAGTGGTGTTATACATTATTGGTGTAACAGTAGGTATTAGTGGTGTAATATATTAGTGGTGTAACAGTAGGTATTAGTGGTGTAATATTTTAGTGATGTAACATTAGGTATTAGTGGTGTAACAGTAGGTATTAGTGGTGTAACAGTAGGTATTAGTGGTGTAACAGTAGGTATAAGTGGTATAACAGTAGGTATTAGTGGTGTAATATATTAGTGATGTAACAGTAGGTATTAGTGGTGTAATATATTAGTGGTGTAACAGTAGGTATTATTGGTATAACTGTAGGTATTAGTGGTGTAATATATTAGTGATGTAACAGTAGGTATTACTGGTGTAATATATTAGTGATGTATCATTAGGTATTAGTGGTTTAATATATTAGTGGTGTAACAGTAGGTATTAGTGGTATAATATATTAGTGATGTAACAGTAGGTATTAGTGATTTAATATATTAGTGGTGTAACAGTAGGTATTAGTGGTGTAACAGTAGGTATTAGTGGTGTAATATATTAGTGGTGTAACAGTAGGTATTAGTGGGGTTGTGTTTTTAGATTTTGATGCTTCATGGTTGGATGGCATCGTCATTAATTTTCGAACAGATACTGAAGCTTTACTGGGCTGTATTGTTGCTCTTGTTACTAATTCACCTTCCATCCCTGTATGTGTCGAACTGCTTTGCTTTATCTTGGCCAGGTCGCAATTGTAAATGAGAACTTGTTCTCAACTTGCCTACCTGGTTAAATAAAGGTGAAAAAAATAAATAAATACATAAACTACAGCTGTGGGGAACACAGTCTCCTTCCCTCATGTAGGCAGACGCTGTGGGGAACACAGTCTTCCTTCCCTGATATAGGTTACAGCTGTGGGGAACACAGTCTTCCTTCCCTGATATAGGTTACAGCTGTGGGGAACACAGTCTTCCTTCCCTGATATAGGTTACAGCTGTGGGAACACAGTCTTCCTTCCCTGATATAGGCTACAGCTGCGGGAACACAGTCTTCCTTCCCTGATATAGGTTACAGCTGCGGGAACACAGTCTTCCTTCCCTGATTTAGGTTACATCTGTGGGAACACAGTCTTCCTTCCCTGATATAGGCTACAGCTGTGGGGAACACAGTCTTCCTTCCCTGATATAGGTTATAGCAGTGGGGAATACAGTCTTCCTTCCCTGATATAGGCTACAGCTGTGAGGAACACAGTCTTCCTTCCCTGATATAGGTTACAGCTGCGGGAACACAGTCTTCCTTCCCTGATATAGGTTACAGCTGTGGGGAACATAGTCTTCCTTCCCTCATGTAGGCTACAGCTGTAGGGAACACAGTCTTCCTTCCCTGATATAGGTTACAGCTGCGGGAAGACAGTCTTCCTTCCCTGATATAGGATACAGCTGTGGGAACACAGTCTTCCTTCCCTGATATAGGTTACAGCTGCGGGAACACAGTCTTCCTTCCCTGATATAGGATACAGCTGTGGGAACACAGTCTTCCTTCCCTCATGTAGGCTACAGCTGTAGGGAACACAGTCTTCCTTCCCTGATATAGGTTACAGCTGCGGGAACACAGTCTTCCTTCCCTGATATAGGATACAGCTGTGGGAACACAGTCTTCCTTCCCTGATATAGGTTACAGCTGCGGGAACACAGTCTTCCTTCCCTGATATAGGATACAGCTGTGGGAACACAGTCTTCCTTCCCTGATATAGGCTACAGCTGCGGGAACACAGTCTTCCTTCCCTGATATTCTTCCTAGGTTTTGGCCTTTCTAGGGAGTTTTTCCTAGCCGCCGTGCTTCTACACCTGCATTGCTTGCTGTTTGGGGTTTTAGGCTGGGTTTATGTACAGCACTTTGAGATATCAGCTGATGTACGAAGGGCTATATAAAATAAATTTGATTGATTGAAATTTGATACAGGTTACAGCTGCGGGAACACAGTCTTCCTTCCCTGATATAGGTTACAGCTGTGGGGAACACAGTCTTCCTTCCCTGATATAGGTTACAGCTGTGGGGAACACAGTCTTCCTTCCCTCATGTAGGCTACAGCTGTGGGGAACACAGTCTTCCTTCCCTGATATAGGTTACAGCTGCGGGAACACAGTCTTCCTTCCCTGATATAGGTTACAGCTGTGGGAACACAGTCTTCCTTCCCTGATATAGGCTACAGCTGCGGGAACACAGTCTTCCTTACCTGATATAGGCTACAGCTGTGGGAACACAGTCTTCCTTCCCTGATATAGGTTACAGCTGTGGGAACACAGTCTTCCTTCCCTGATATTGGCTACAGCTGCGGGAACACAGTCTTCCTTCCCTGATATAGGCTACAGCTGCGGGAACACAGTCTTCCTTCCCTGATACAGGTTACAGCTGCGGGAACACATTCTTCCTTCCCTGAAGAGGTTACAGCTGCGGGAACACAGTCTTCCTTCCCTGATATAGGTTACAGCTGCGGGAACACAGTCTTCCTTCCCTGATATAGGTTACAGCTACGGGAACACAGTCTTCCTTCCCTGATATAGGCTACAGCTGCGGGAACACAGTCTTCCTTCCCTGATATAGGCTACAGCTGCGGGAACACAGTCTTCCTTCCCTGATATAGGCTACAGCTGCGGGAACACATTCTTCCTTCACTGATATAGGTTACAGCTGCGGGAACACAGTCTTCCTTCCCTGATATAGGTTACAGCTGCGGGAACACAGTCTTCCTTCCCTGATATAGGTTACAGCTGCGGGAACACAGTCTTCCTTCCCTGATATAGGCTACAGCTGCGGGAACACAGTCTTCCTTCCCTGATATAGGTTACAGCTGCGGGAACACAGTCTTCCTTCCCTGATATAGGTTACAGCTGCGGGAACACAGTCTTCCTTCCCTGATATAGGTTACAGCTGCGGGAACACAGTCTTCCTTCCCTGATATAGGTTACAGCTGCGGGAACACAGTCTTCCTTCCCTGATATAGGCTACAGCTGCGGGAACACAGTCTTCCTTCCCTGATATAGGTTACAGCTGCGGGAACACAGTCTTCCTTCCCTGATATAGGCTAGAGCTGCGGGAACACAGTCTTCCTTCCCTGATATAGGTTACAGCTGCGGGAACACAGTCTTCCTTCCCTGATATAGGTTACAGCTGTGGGGAACATAGTCTTCCTTCCCTCATGTAGGCTACAGCTGTAGGGAACATGGTCTTCCTTCCCTGATATAGGATACAGCTGTGGGAACACAGTCTTCCTTCCCTGATATAGGTTACAGCTGCGGGAACACAGTCTTCCTTCCCTGATATAGGATACAGCTGTGGGAACACAGTCTTCCTTCCCTGATATAGGCTACAGCTGCGGGAACACAGTCTTCCTTCCCTGATATTCTTCCTAGGTTTTGGCCTTTCTAGGGAGTTTTTCCTAGCCGCCGTGCTTCTACACCTGCATTGCTTGCTGTTTGGGGTTTTAGGCTGGGTTTATGTACAGCACTTTGAGATATCAGCTGATGTACGAAGGGCTATATAAAATAAATTTGATTGATTGAAATTTGATATAGGTTACAGCTGCGGGAACACAGTCTTCCTTCCCTGATATAGGTTACAGCTGTGGGGAACACAGTCTTCCTTCCCTGATATAGGTTACAGCTGTGGGGAACACAGTCTTCCTTCCCTCATGTAGGCTACAGCTGTGGGGAACACAGTCTTCCTTCCCTGATATAGGTTACAGCTGCGGGAACACAGTCTTCCTTCCCTGATATAGGTTACAGCTGTGGGAACACAGTCTTCCTTCCCTGATATAGGCTACAGCTGCGGGAACACAGTCTTCCTTCCCTCATGTAGGCTACAGCTGTGGGGAACACAGTCTTCCTTCCCTGATATAGGTTACAGCTGTGGGGAACACAGTCTTCCTTCCCTGATATAGGTTACAGCTGTGGGGAACACAGTCTTCCTTCCCTCATGTAGGCTACAGCTGTGGGGAACACAGTCTTCCTTCCCTGATATAGGTTACAGCTGCGGGAACACAGTCTTCCTTCCCTGATATAGGTTACAGCTGTGGGAACACAGTCTTCCTTCCCTGATATAGGCTACAGCTGCGGGAACACAGTCTTCCTTACCTGATATAGGCTACAGCTGTGGGAACACAGTCTTCCTTCCCTGATATAGGTTACAGCTGTGGGAACACAGTCTTCCTTCCCTGATATTGGCTACAGCTGCGGGAACACAGTCTTCCTTCCCTGATATAGGCTACAGCTGCGGGAACACAGTCTTCCTTCCCTGATATAGGTTACAGCTGCGGGAACACATTCTTCCTTCCCTGAAGAGGTTACAGCTGCGGGAACACAGTCTTCCTTCCCTGATATAGGTTACAGCTGCGGGAACACAGTCTTCCTTCCCTGATATAGGTTACAGCTACGGGAACACAGTCTTCCTTCCCTGATATAGGCTACAGCTGCGGGAACACAGTCTTCCTTCCCTGATATAGGCTACAGCTGCGGGAACACAGTCTTCCTTCCCTGATATAGGCTACAGCTGCGGGAACACAGTCTTCCTTCCCTGATATAGGTTACAGCTGCGGGAACACAGTCTTCCTTCCCTGATATAGGTTACAGCTGCGGGAACACAGTCTTCCTTCCCTGATATAGGTTACAGCTGCGGGAACACAGTCTTCCTTCCCTGATATAGGTTACAGCTGCGGGAACACAGTCTTCCTTCCCTGATATAGGTTACAGCTGCGGGAACACAGTCTTCCTTCCCTGATATAGGTTACAGCTGCGGGAACACAGTCTTCCTTCCCTGATATAGGCTACAGCTGCGGGAACACAGTCTTCCTTCCCTGATATAGGTTACAGCTGCGGGAACACAGTCTTCCTTCCCTGATATAGGCTACAGCTGCGGGAACACAGTCTTCCTTCCCTGATATAGGTTACAGCTGCGGGAACACAGTCTTCCTTCCCTGATATAGGTTACACTTGTGGGAACACAGTCTTCCTTCCCTGATATAGGTTACAGCTGCGGGAACACAGTCTTCCTTCCCTGATATAGGCTACAGCTGCGGGAACACAGTCTTCCTTCCCTGATATAGGTTACAGCTGCGGGAACACAGTCTTCCTTCCCTGATATAGGCTACAGCTGCGGGAACACAGTCTTCCTTCCCTGATATAGGTTACAGCTGCGGGAACACAGTCTTCCTTCCCTGATATAGGTTACACTTGTGGGAACACAGTCTTCCTTCCCTGATATAGGCTACAGCTGCGGGAACACAGTCTTACTTCCCTGATATAGGTTACAGCTGCGGGAACACAGTCTTCCTTCCCTGATATAGGTTACAGCTGTGGGGAACACAGTCTTCCTTCCCTGATATAGGTTACAGCTGTGGGGAACACAGTCTTCCTTCCCTGATATAGGTTACAGCTGTGGGGAACACAGTCTTCCTTCCCTGATATAGGTTACAGCTGCGGGAACACAGTCTTCCTTCCCTGATATAGGTTACAGCTGCGGGAACACAGTCTTCCTTCCCTGATATAGGTTATAGCTGTGGGAACACAGTCTTCCTTCCCTTATATAGGTTACAGCTGTGGGAACACAGTCTTCCTTCCCTGATATAGGTTACAGCTGTGGGAACACAGTCTTCCTTCCCTGATATAGGTTACAGCTGCGGGAACACAGTCTTCCTTCCCTGATATAGGTTACAGCTGTGGGAACACAGTCTTCCTTCCCTGATATAGGTTACAGCTGCGGGAACACAGTCTTCCTTCCCTGATATAGGTTACAGCTGTGGGAACACAGTCTTCCTTCCCTGATATAGGCTACAGCTGCGGGAACACAGTCTTCCTTCCCTGATATAGGTTACAGCTGTGGGAACACAGTCTTCCTTCCCTGATATAGGTTACAGCTGCGGGAACACAGTCTTCCTTCCCTGATATAGGTTACAGCTGCGGGAACACAGTCTTCCTTCCCTGATATAGGTTACAGCTACGGGAACACAGTCTTCCTTCCCTGATATAGGTTACAGCTGTGGGAACACAGTCTTCCTTCCCTGATATAGGCTACAGCTGTGGGGAACACAGTCTTCCTTCCCTGATATAGGTTACAGCTGCGGGAACACAGTCTTCCTTCCCTGATATAGGTTACAGCTGCGGGAACACAGTCTTCCTTCCCTCATATAGGTTACAGCTACGGGAACACAGTCTTCCTTCCCTGATATAGGTTACAGCTACGGGAACACAGTCTTAGGGGGGATTTTCGACTCGAACTAAGCGTGGGTAAATGGAACTTCATTCTCTTTTTTTGCACTTTTTTTCTTCACGTATTCTGACCTCTAATTTAAGCATGCCATTCATGTGGGGTGAAGATCAAAGAAATTAAGGTGTGTCTGCAGATACACCGTATTCTGACCTTGACTTAATTCCTTCATTATTCCACAACCTTTACGCTTGATGAAATTATCAATAAGGTGGACTAACCTGTCGTTTCCAAGTGGAGCAACAACTACTTTATTTTTCCTGACCATTCTCCATACACTGTAATTTACAACTTGATAAGAGCTATTGATTAGAGCTGGGTAAATTAGTAAGCCGCTTGGATCAGGGAATTGTAAATATAAATGTCAATTGTTTTAGATCTATTTGACCTTATAATCGCTGGAGACAAATGTGAAACCAGTCACATGGCAGCAAACTGAAGCATATCAACATATCAACTTTCCCACAGTAAAGTTTAGGAAATGCTGGCCTTACAACTTGCAAGGATGACATTCGGAGACCCAAGCTATAGGCTTCTGTAGCCATGCGCAAATGACAGTATAGTGCCAAACCTACGGAGTTGACTTATGATTTCTAGAATGGAGGGTTTTCAGTGAAGCGCAAGGGAACCACACCTGTAAAGTCCATTATGCACCTGCAGAAGGTAAATCTGAAAACCAACCACTGAGAAGTGCGTACATTTTCTAAGGCTGAATCGTGCCATTACTGCACATCATCATCCAATGCAAATTGTCACATTCTCAAGAAACTACAACATTTCTAATTCATTTGTCCTGCTGCTCATCTCAAATAACACCAAGCTTATTGATCACGCAGTCCAATACATGTGATACGGTTTTGATATTTCTCTAGAGATTGTTACCAATGTGAGGGGTGTCAACCACAGTGAGATTCGGTGAAACACGTTGATAGCCTTTTCAATCACACCTCTGATCTATTGATGTGTGCTAGCCATGTATATGTGCTAGGTATTCACAGTGCTATGTGCTAGCTGTGTGCTAGCTGTGTGTTAGCAGGGTACTAGTGATGTGCTAGCTGTGTGTTAGCAGGGTACTAGCAGTGTGCTAGTTGTGTGTTAGCTGTGTGCTTGCGGTGTGCTAGCAGTGTGCTAGCTGTGTGTTAGCAGGGTACTTGGGGTGTGTGTGCTAGTGTAACAGTACTCGTCTTGCGTTGTGTACAGTCAGTCATCGACACGGAACTCCAACGTGTAGCACCAGTCATGGAGATTTATTCATCCAACTCTGCACTCACTCACGCTGGTTTGGTGCTTGTTCACTGGGACAAGTTACCAAAATAATACAATTACAATATACAATATAATATCTTTAACAATGTACCTGATAGGAACAGCACAAAATTGCACGTCACGGAATGCACGGCTCACCATCCAACTCTGCACTCACGCACTGTACAAAATATATGAACCCCCCCCACCAGACACAGTAAGTTGCTAGCTAGTACTGGCGGGAATTCTCTACAACAAAATGCACAACAAATATTCTCCAAAAAACGCTGCATCTTATGTGTGATGTTCGAATAACATTTACAAACAAAAAATTGATATAAATTGTACATTTACATCATCACTTGGGAGTATAAAAATCAAATTTTATTTGTCACTTACACATGGTAAGCAGATGTTAATGCGAGTGTAGCGAAATGCTTGTGCTTCTAGTTCCGACAATGCAGTAATAACCAACGAGTAATCTAGCTAACAATTCCAAAACTACTACCTTATACACACAAGTGTAAAGGGATAAAGAATATGTACATAAAGATATATGAATGAGTGATGGTACATAGGCAAGATACAGTAGATGCAAGATGCAGTAGATGGTATCGAGTACAGTATATACATATGAGATGAGTATGTAAACAAAGTGGCATAGTTTAAAGTGGCTAGTGATACATGTATTACATAAAGATGCAGTAGATGATATAGAGTACAGTATATACGTATACATATGAGATTAATAATGTAGGGTATGTAAACATTATATTAGGTAGCATTGTTTAAAGTGGCTAGTGATATATTTTACATCAATTCCCATCAATTCCCATTATTAAAGTGGCTGGAGTTGAGTCAGTGTGTTGGCAGCAGCCACTCAATGTTAGTGGTGGCTGTTTAACAGTCTGATGGCCTTGAGATAGAAGCTGTTTTTCAGTCTCTCGGTCCCAGCTTTGATGAACCTGTACTGACCTCGCCTTCTGGATGATAGCGGGGTGAACAGGCAGTGGCTCGGGTGGCTGTTGTCCTTGATGATCTTTATGGCCTTCCTGCGACATCGGGTGGTGTAGGTGTCCTGGAGGGCAGGTAGTTTGCCCCCGGTGATGCGTTGTGCAGACATCACTACCCTCTGGAGAGCCTTACGGTTGTGGGCGGAGCAGTTGCCGTACCAGGCGGTGACACAGCCCGACAGGATGCTCTCGATTGTGCATCTGTAGAAGTTTGTGAGTGCTTTTGGTGACAAGCCAAATTTCTTCAGCCTCCTGAGGTTGAAGAGGCGCTACTGCGCCTTCTTCACGATGCTGTCTGTGTGGGTGGACCAATTCAGTTTGTCTGTGATGTGTACGCAGAGGAACTTAAAACTTACTACCCTCACCACTACTGTTCCATCGATGTGGATAGGGGGGTGTTCCCTCTGCTGTTTCCTGAAGTCCACAATCATCTCCTTAGTTTTGTTGACGTTGAGTGTGAGGTTATTTTCCTGACACCACACTCCGAGGGCCCTCACCTCCTCCCTGTAGGCCGTCTCGTCGTTGTTGGTAATCAAGTCTACCACTGTTGTGTCGTCCGCAAACTTGATGATTGAGTTGGAGGCGTGCGTGGCCACGCAGTCGTGGGTGAACAGAGAGTACAGGAGAGGGCTCAGAACACACCCTTGTGGGGTCCCAGTGTTGAGGATCAGCGGGGTGGAGATGTTGTTACCTACCCTCACCACCTGGGGGCGGCCCGTCAGGAAGTCCAGTACCCAGTTGCACAGGGCGGGGTCGAGACCCAGGGTCTCGAGCTTGATGACGAGTTTGGAGGGTACTATGGTGTTAAATTCTGAGCTGTAGTCGATGAACAGCATTCTCACATAGGTATTCCTCTTGTACAGATGGGTTAGGGCAGTGTGCAGTGTGGTTGAGATTGCATCGTCTGTGGACCTATTTGGGCGGTAAGCAAATTGGAGTGGGTCTAGGGTGTCAGGTAGGGTGGAGGTGATATGGTCCTTGACTAGTCTCTCAAAGCACTTCATGATGACGGAAGTGAGTGCTACGGGGCGGTAGTCGTTTAGCTCAGTTACCTTAGCTTTCTTGGGAACAGGAACAATGGTGGCCCTCTTGAAGCATGTGGGAACAGCAGACTGGGATAGGGATTGATTGAATATGTCCGTAAACACACCAGCCAGCTGGTCTGTGCATGCTCTGAGGGCGCGGCTGGGGATGCCGTCTGGGCCTGCAGCCTTGCGAGGGTTGACACGTTTAAATGTTTTCCTCACGTTGGCTGCAGTGAAGGAGAGTCCGCATGTTTTGGTTGCGGGCCGTGTCAGTGGCACTGTATTGTCCTCAAAGCGGGCAAAAAAGTGATTTAGTCTGCCTGGGAGCAAGGCATCCTGGTCCGTGACTGGGCTGGTTTTCTTTTTGTAATCCGTGATTGACTGTAGACCCTGCCACATACCTCTTGTGTCTGAGCCGTTGAATTGCGATTCTACTTTGTCTCTATACTGACGCTTAGCTTGTTTATATTGCCTTGCGGAGGGAATAGCTACACTGTTTGATTTCGGTCATGTTTCCAGTCACCTTGCCCTGATTAAAAGCAGTGGTTTGCGCTTTCAGTTTCACGCGAATGCTGCCATCAATCCACGGTTTCTGGTTTGGGAATGTTTTAATCGTTGCTATGGGAACAACATCTTCAACGCACGTTCTAATGAACTCGCTCACCGAATCAGCGTATTCGTCAATGTTGTTGTTTGACGCAATACGAAACATATCCCAGTCCACGTGATGGAAGCAGTCTTGGAGCGTGGAATCAGATCGGTCAGACCAGCATTGAACAGACCTCAGCGTGGGAGCTTCTTGTTTTAGCTTCTGTCTGTAGGCAGGGATCAACAAAATGGAGTCGTGGTCAGCTTTTCCGAAAGGAGGGCGGGGGAGGGCCTTATATGCATCGCGGAAGTTAGAATAGCAATGATCCAAGGTTTTACCAGCCCTGGTTGCGCAATCGATATGCTGATACAATTTAGGGAATCTTGTTTTCAATTTAGCCTTGTTAAAATCCCCAGCTACAATGAATGCAGCCTCAGGATGTGTGGATTCCAGTTTGCAAAGAGTCAAATAAAGTTTGTTCAGAGCCATCGATGTGTCTGCTTGGGGGGGAATATATATGGCTGTGATTATAATCGAAGAGAATTCCCTTGGTAGATAATGCGGTCGACATTTGATTGTGAGGAATTCTAAATCAGGTGAACAGAAGGACTTGAGTTCTCGATAGCGTCTCTCGAGTGAGCCATGTTTCCGTGAAGCAAAGAACGTTACAGTCCCTGATGTCCCTCTGGAATGCTACCCTTGCTCGGATTTCATCAACCTTGTTGTCAAGAGACTGGACATTGGCGAGTAGTATGCTAGGGAGTGGCGCGCGATGTGCCCGTCTCCGGAGCCTGACCAGAAGACCGCTTCATTTGCCTCTTTTACGACGTCGTTGTTTTGGGTCGCAGGCTGGGATCCATTCCGTTGTCCTGGGTGGAAGGCAGAACACAGGATCCGCTCCGGGAAAGTCATATTCTTGGTCATACTGATGGTGAGTTGATGCTGCTCTTATATTCAGTAGTTCTTCTTGACTGTATGTAATGAAACCTAAGATGACCTGGGGTACCAATGTAAGAAATAACACGTAAAAAAAACAAAAAACTGCATAGTTTCCTAGGAACGCGACGCGAGGCGGCCATCTCTGTCGGCGCCGGAAGTCCACCGCTGGTTTGGTGCTTGTTCACTGGGACGATTCTAGCTGGAACATCCCCCATCGTAAGCACGCTACGCAAACCAGCCAATAAGATGCCATGTTGAGTAGGTGAAGGCAAGACAAAACTCAAACCAAAAACCCATTGGCTTAACAATAAAGTGGCAAGGGGAATCACCAATATAACCCTGTTACACTAGCTGTGTGCTAGCTGTGTGTTAGCAGGGTACTAGCGATGTGTATGCTAGCTGTGTGCTAGCTAAGTGCCACCAGGCTCTTCACAGTGCGCTCATATGGCTCATACCTTCACCAGACTGTGGTAATAATTACCACCTGATGTTAGGGAAGGGCAGCCTATCACAATGCATGTCAGAGCTTTGTAAAATGATTAACATCACTATTGCGTTCTTCTACGAGACAGCTTTATAATAACAGGATAGCAGCTTTACAATAAGAATGAAACATCTATTGATGATAAATTGATAAATTGTCTGTTTTCATTTTTCTCTTCTCTGTGGTCTCTTTGAGGGTTCTCTTTCAGCTTGTCATTCCCAGCCTAACAAAGCGCTTTCAGCTCCTCTCTGTCTCTGCATATTTCTTCTGAAGTACCAACCTGTCCCCATACAGCAGAGAGAAATGGAAGCTGTGCCTCTCTTCTGTCTCGGTCTTCAAAGGAACAGTCTCTCCTGTCTGAGTCAAGGTGCTATCAGCTCAAAGAGCAGGAACATAAATTATGTCAGACTGGGTTTATCCAGGATTAGGGAATCAAGGAAACCTAATTTCACCCACATTTCAATAATGGCAAAATGTTTACGCTGGGTTTTTGAAAAGAACAAAATAACTTGAAATTGTAGTTGAAATTGCAGTGACAAATACTCCTCTAAAAAACAAAAGTAAATGCAATTTTAGATTTGCAAAAGAAGAGAAAATAACATGTGGGGGCTGTCTGATTGTGGGGGCTATCTTGTTAGACTTCTGTGCAGCTTTTGACATTATCGATCATAGTCTGCTGCTGGAAAAAAGTATGTGTTTTGACTTTATTGTGGACAAAGAGTTACTTGTCTAACTCAATGGAAGCCTCTCAAACATAATCCAGGTAGAATCAGGAATTCCACAGGGTAGCTGTTTAGGCCCCTTGCTTTTTTCAATCTTTACTAACGACATGCCACTGACTTTTATTCAATTGTCTATGTTTGCGGATCAACACTATACACGTCAGCTACTACGGCGACTGAAATTAATGCAACACTTAACAAAGAGTTGCAGTCAGTTTCAGAGTGGGTGGCAAGGAATAAGTTAGCCCTAAATATTTCTGAAACTAAAAGCATTGTAATTGGGACAAATCATTCACTAAACAATGTGGAAATTGTAAATTGAGCAAGTTGAGATGACTAAAGTGCCTGGAGTAACCCTGGATTGTAAACTGTCATGGTCAAAACATATTGATAGAACAGGAGCTAAGATGGGATGAAGTCTGTCTATTATACAGCGCTGCTCTGACTTCACTATCAACAAGGCAGGTCCAACAGGCCTTAGTTTTGTTGCACATTGACTACTGTTCAGTTGTGTGGTCAGGTGCCACAAAGAGGGACTTAGGAAAATTGCAATTTGCTCAGAACAGGGCAGCACGGTGGGCCCTTGGATGTACACAGAGAGCTAACATTAATAATAAGCGTTGTCGATCTCTCCTGGCTCAAAGTAGAGGAGAGATTGACTTCATCACTACTTGTATTTATGAGAGGTATTGACATGTTGAATGCACCAAGCTGTCTGTTTGAACTACTGGCACACAGCTCGGACACCCATGCATACCCCACAAGACATGTCACAAGAGGTCTCTTCACAGTCCCCAAGTCCAGAACAGACAATGGGAGGCACCCAGTACTACATAGAGCCAAGACTACATGGAACTCTATTCCACATCAAGTAACTGATGCAGCAGTAGAATTAGATTTAAAAATATATAAAAATACACCGCATGGAACAGCGGGGACTGTGAAGCAACACAAACATTTGCACAGACACATGCATACACACACACACGATAACATACGCACTATACACACACATACACATGTATTTAGTACTGTAGATATGTGACCCAATTCAGGAAACTAGGCATTTGTCTCAAGTCACAACTTCACAGGAGAGCCGTTTGAACGTAAAACATTTTTTACAAATAAAAATGTTTTTTTTTGTGTCAGAAATGCCTTCTTGAACATATGAACTTTCATGTGCCTTAATAACAAACTTGCAATCTTGTTGTTTAATAACCTCTTGGAACTCTAGGGGCAGTATTTTAATTTTTGGAAAAAACGTCACTCAGTGTTTTGGAGCAGTGGCTTCTTCCTTGCTGAGCGGCCTTTCAGGTTATGTCGATATAGGACTCGTTTTACCGTGGATATAGATACTTTTGTTCCTGTTTCTTCCAGCCTCTTCACAGGGTCCTTTGCTGTTGTTCTGGAATTGATTTGCACTTTTCGCACCAAAGTACGTTCATCTCTAGGAGACAGAACACATCTCCTTCCTAAGCGGTACGATGGCTGTGTGGTCCCATGCTTTTTATACTTGCGTACTATTGTTTGTACAGATGAACGTGGTACCTTCAGGCGTTTGGAAATTGCTCCCAAGGATGAACAGGACTTGTGGTGGTCTACAATTTTCTTTCTGAGGTCTTGGCTGATTTCATTTGATTTTCCCATGATGTCAAGCAATGAGGCAGTGAGTTTGAAGGTAGACCTTGAAATACATCCACAGGTACACCTCCAATTGACTCAAATGATGTCAAATAGCCTATCAGAAGCTTCTAAAGCCATGACATAATTTTCTGGAATTTTCCAAGCTGTTTAAAGGCACAGTCAATTTAGTGTATTTAAACTTCTGACCCACTGGAATTGTGATACAGTGAATTATAAGTGAAATAATCTGTTTGTAAACAATTGTTGGACAAAATTACTTGTGTCATGCACAAACTAGATGTCCTAACTGACTTGCCAAAACTATAGTTTGTTAACAAGACATTTGTGGAGTGGTTGAAAAACAGTTTTAATGACTCCAACCTAAGTGTATGTAAACTTCCGACTTCAACTGTATACAGAGCCAGTCAAACATGTGGACACACCTACTCATTCCAGGGTTTTTCTTTATTTTTTCCATGTTCTACATTGTAGAATAATAGTGAAGACATCACAACTAGTAAATAACACATATGGAATCATGTATTAACCAAAAAGGTGTTAAACAAATAGCCACCCAAATAGCCACCCAAAGTAGCCACACTTTCCCTTGATGACAGCTTAGCACACTCTTGGCATTCTCTCAACCAGCTTCATGAGGTAGTCACCTGGAATGCATTTCAATTAACAGGTGTGCCTTGTTAAACATTGACTTGTGGAATTCTTTCCTTCTTAATGAGTTTGAGCCAATAATTTGTGTTGTGACAAGGTAGGGGTGGTGTACAGAAGATAGCCCTATTTGGTAAAATACCAAGTCCATATTATGGCAACAACAGCTCAAATAATAGAAACAACAGTCCATCATTATTTTAATACATGAAGGTCAGTCAATCCGGAAAATTTAAATAACCTTTTAAAAGTTTCTTCAAGTGCAGTCACAAAAACCATCAAGCACTGTGATGAAACTGGCTCTCATGAGGACCGCCACAGGAAAGGAAGAGAATTACCAGAGTTACCTCTCCTGCAGAGGATAAGGTCATTAGAGGTAACTAACTGCACCTCAAATTGCAGCCTAAATAAATTCTTCACGGAGTTCAAGTAACAGACTCTGTATGGTAGATACAATACATCACCAACAGTATGTGGACACCCCTTCAAATGTGATTTGACTATTTCAGCCTCACCCATTGCTGACAGGTGTATAAAATCAAGCACACAGCCATGCAATCTCCATAGACAAACATTGATAGTAGAATGGCCTTACTGAAGAGCACAGTGACTTTCAACGTGGCACCGTCATAGCATGCCAGCTTTCCAACAAGTCAGTTCGTAAAATCTCTGCCCTGCTCGAGCTGCCCCGTGTCAACTGTAAGTGCTGTTATTGTGAAGTGGAAACGTCTAGGAGCAACAACTGCTCAGCCACGAAGTGGTAGGCCACACAAGCTCACGGAACAGGACCGCCGAGTGCTGAAGCGCATAGTGCGTAAAAATCGTCTGTTCTCACTACCGAGTTCCAAACTTGCTTTGGAAGCAATGTCAGCATAAAAACTGTTCGTCGGGAGCTTAACTTCTTATGGTATAGGGGACGCTTGCGTCCCACTTGGCCAAAAGCCAGGGAAAATGCAGCGCGGCAAATTCAAATAAAATGATTTAAAAATCAAACTTTCATTAAATCACACATGTAAGATACTAAATTAAAGCCAGATTGTCAGATTTTAAAAAGGCTTTTCGGCAAAAGCATAAGAAGCTATTATCTGATGATAGCACAACAGTAAACAAAGAGGGTAGCATATTTCAACCCTGCAGGCGCTACACAAAACGCAGAAATAAAATATAAAAAATGCATTACCTTTGACAAGATTCTTTTGTTGGCACTCCAATATGTCCCATAAACATCACAAATGGTTCTTTTGTTCGATTAATTCCGTCCATATATATCCAAAATGACCATTTATTTGGCGAGTTTGATCCAGAAAAAAACAGCTTCCAAATTGCGCAACGTCACTAGAAAATATTTAAAAAGTTGCCTGTAAACATTTCAAACTACTTTTGAATTACAACTTTGTTTTAAAACGTTACTAATCGATCAAATTGAAGACGGGTCTATCTGTGTTCAATACAGGAAGACAACAAACCAAGCTACTTTTCAAGTCTTGCGCAATTCTCAACAGTGTTACGCAGTTCTTAGATGGCCGTACTTCTTCATTGCACAAAATAATAACCTCAACCAAATTCCAAAGACTGGTGACATCCAGTGGAAGCGGTAGGAACTGAAAACAAGTTCCTAAGAACAGAGACCTAAAAAAAAGGAGGATGGGGTACAGTGGGGGTGAGGAGTATGGGGGAGAGTAGGGGTTGAGAGTAGGGGTTGAGGATGATTGGGAGAGTAGGGGGTGAGGAGTGAGGAGGATGGGGAGAGTGGGTGTGAGGAGGATGAGGAGAGTGGGTGTGAGGAGGATAGGGGTGAGTGGCGGTGAGGAGGATGTGGAGAGTGGGGGTGAGGAGGATGGGGGAGAGTGGGGGTTGAGGATGATTGGGAGAGTAGGGGGTGAGGAGTGAGGAGGATGGGGAGAGTGTGGGTGAGGATGATGGGGGAGAGTGGGGGTGAGGAGGGTGGGGAGAGTGGTGGTGAGGAGCATGGGGGAGAGTGGGGGTTGAGGATGATTGGGAGAGTAGGGGGTGAGGAGTGAGGAGGATGGGAGAGTGGGGGTGAGGAGGATGGGGATGAGTGTGGGTGAGGAGGAAGGGGAGAGCAGGGGGTGAAGAGAATAGGGAGAGTGGGGGTGAGGAGTATGGGGGAGATTGGGTGTGAGGAGGATGGGGGAGTAAGGGTGAGGAGGATGAGGAGACTGGGGTGAGGAGGATGAGGAGAGTGGGGTGAGGAGGATGGGGGAGAGTGGGGGTGAGGAGGATGGGGGAGAGTGGGGGTGAGGAGGATGGGGAGAGTGGGGGTGAGGAGGATGGGGTGAGTGGGGGTGAGGATTATGGGGGAGATTGGGGGTGAGGAGGATGGGGGAGAGTGGGGTGAGGAGGATGGGGGGGAGTGGGGTGAGGAGGATGGGGTGAGTGGGGGTGAGGAGGATGGGGAGAGTGGAGGTGAGGAGGATGGGGAGAGTGGGGGTGAGGAGGATGAGGAGAGTGGGGTGAGGAGGATGGGGGTGAGGAGGATGGGGGAGAGTGGGGGTTGAGGATGATTGGGAGAGTAGGGGGTGAGGAGTGAGGAGGATGGGGGAGAGCAGGGGGTGAGGAGAATGGGGAGAGTGGGGGTGAGGAGTATGGGGGAGATTGGGTGTGAGGAGGATGGGGGAAAGTGGGGTGAGGAGGATGGGGGGGAGTGGGGGTGAGGAGGATGGGGAGAGTGGAGGTGAGGAGGATGGGGAGAGTGGGGGTGAGGAGGATGAGGAGAGTGGGGTGAGGAGGATGAGGAGAGTGGGGTGAGAAGGATGGGGGAGAGTGGGGGTGAGGAGGATGGGGAGAGTGGAGGTGAGGAGGATGGGGAGAGTGGGGTGAGGAGGATGAGGAGAGTGGGGTGAGAAGGATGGGGGAGAGTGGGGGTGAGGAGGATGGGGGAGAGTGGGGGTGAGGAGGAAGGGGAGAGCAGGGGGTGAGGAGAATGGGGAGAGTGGGGGTGAGGAGTATGGGGGAGATTGGGTGTGAGGAGGATGGGGGAAAGTGGGGTGAGGAGGATGGGGGGGAGTGGGGGTGAGGAGGATGGGGAGAGTGGAGGTGAGGAGTATGGGGAGAGTGGGGGTGAGGAGGATGAGGAGAGTGGGGTGAGGAGGATGAGGAGAGTGGGGTGAGAAGGATGGGGGAGAGTGGGGGTGAGGAGGATGGGGAGAGTGGAGTTGAGGAGGATGGGGAGAGTTGGGGTGAGGAGGATGAGGAGAGTGGGGTGAGGAGGATGAGGAGAGTGGGGTGAGAAGGATGGGGGAGAGTGGGGGTGAGGAGGATGGGGGAGAGTGGGGGTGAGGAGGATGGGGAGAGTGGGGGTGAGGAGGATGGGGTGAGTGGGGGGTGAGGAGGATGGGGAAAGTGGGGGTGAGGAGGATGGGGAGAGTGGGGTGAGGAGGATGGGAGAGCAGGGGGTGAGGAGAATGGGGAGAGTGGGGGTGAGGATTATGGGGGAGATTGGGTGTGAGAAGGATGGGGGAGAGTGGGGTGAGGAGGATGGGGGGGAGTGGGGTGAGGAGGATGGGGAGAGTGGGGGTGAGAAGGATGGGGGAGAGTGGGGGTGAGGAGGATGGGGTGAGTGGGGGTGAGGAGGATGGGGAGAGTGGAGGTGAGGAGGATGGGGAGAGTGGGGGTGAGGAGGATGAGGAGAGTGGGGTGAGAAGGATGGGGGAGAGTGGGGGTGAGGAGGATGGGGGAGAGTAGGGGTTGAGAGTAGGGGTGAGGATGATTGGGAGAGTAGTGGGTGAGGAGTGAGGAGGATGGGGAGAGTGGGTGTGAGGAGGATGAGGAGAGTGGGTGTGAGGAGGATAGGGGTGAGTGGCGGTGAGGAGGATGTGGAGAGTGGGGGTGAGGAGGATGGGGGAGAGTGGGGGTTGAGGATGATTGGGAGAGTCGGGGGTGAGGAGTGAGGAGGATGGGGAGAGTGTGGGTGAGGATGATGGGGGAGAGTGGGGGTGAGGAGGGTGGGGAGAGTGGTGGTGAGGAGCATGGGGGAGAGTGGGGGTTGAGGATGATTGGGAGAGTAGGGGGTGAGGAGTGAGGAGGATGGGAGCGTGGGGGTGAGGAGGATGGGGATGAGTGTGGGTGAGGAGGAAGGGGAGAGCAGGGGGTGAGGAGAATAGGGAGAGTGGGGGTGAGGAGTATGGGGGAGATTGGGTGTGAGGAGGATGGGGGAGTAAGGGTGAGGAGGATGGGGAGAGTGGGGTGAGGAGGATGAGGAGAGTGGGGTGAGAAGGATGGGGGAGAGTGGGGGTGAGGAGGATGGGGGAGAGTGGGGGTGAGGAGGATGGGGAGAGTGGGGGTGAGGAGGATGGGGTGAGTGGGGGTGAGGATTATGGGGGAGATTGGGGGTGAGGAGGATGGGGGAGAGTGGGGTGAGGAGGATGGGGGGGAGTGGGGTGAGGAGGATGGGGTGAGTGGGGGTGAGGAGGATGGGGAGAGTGGAGGTGAGGAGGATGGGGAGAGTGGGGGTGAGGAGGATGAGGAGAGTGGGGTGAGGAGGATGGGGGTGAGGAGGATGGGGGAGAGTGGGGGTTGAGGATGATTGGGAGAGTAGGGGGTGAGGAGTGAGGAGGATGGGGGAGAGTGGGGGTGAGGAAGATGGGGATGAGTGTGGGTGAGGAGGAAGGGAAGAGCAGGGGGTGAGGAGAATGGGGAGAGTGGGGGTGAGGAGTATGGGGGAGATTGGGTGTGAGGAGGATGGGGGAAAGTGGGGTGAGGAGGATGGGGGGGAGTGGGGGTGAGGAGGATGGGGAGAGTGGAGGTGAGGAGGATGGGGAGAGTGGGGGTGAGGAGGATGAGGAGAGTGGGGTGAGGAGGATGAGGAGAGTGGGGTGAGAAGGATGGGGGAGAGTGGGGGTGAGGAGGATGGGGAGAGTGGAGGTGAGGAGGATGGGGAGAGTGGGGGTGAGGAGGATGAGGAGAGTGGGGTGAGGAGGATGAGGAGAGTGGGGTGAGAAGGATGGGGGAGAGTGGGGGTGAGGAGGATGGGGGAGAGTGGGGGTGAGGAGGATGGGGAGAGTGGGGGTGAGGAGGATGGGGTGAGTGGGGGGTGAGGAGGATGGGGAAAGTGGGGGTGAGGAGGATGGGGAGAGTGGGGTGAGGAGGATGGGAGAGCAGGGGGTGAGGAGAATGGGGAGAGTGGGGTGAGGAGGATGGGGGGGAGTGGGGTGAGGAGGATGGGGAGAGTGGGGGTGAGAAGGATGGGGGAGAGTGGGGGTGAGGAGGATGGGGTGAGTGGGGGTGAGGAGGATGGGGAGAGTGGAGGTGAGGAGGATGGGGAGAGTGGGGGTGAGGAGGATGAGGAGAGTGGGGTGAGAAGGATGGGGGAGAGTGGGGGTGAGGACGATGGGGAGAGTGGGGTGTGAGGAGGATGGGGGAGAGTGGGGGTGAGGAGGATGGGGGAGAGTAGGGGTTGAGAGTAGGGGTGAGGATGATTGGGAGAGTAGTGGGTGAGGATGATGGGGGAGAGTAGGGGTTGAGGAGGATGGGGAGAGTGGGTGTGAGGAGGATGGGGAGAGTGGGTGTGAGGAGGATAGGGGTGAGTGGCGGTGAGGAGGATGTGGAGAGTGGGGGTGAGGAGGATGGGGGAGAGTGGGGGTGAGGAGGATGGGTGAGGAGGATGGGGGAGAGTGGGGGTGAGGAGGATGGGGAGAGTGGGGGTGAGGAGGATGGGGGAGAGTGGGGGTGAGGAGTATGGGGGAGAGTGGGGGTTGAGGATGATTGGGATAGTAGGGGGTGAGGAGTGAGGAGGATGGGGAGAGTGTGGGTGAGGAGGATGGGGTAGAGTGGGGGTGAGGAGGGTGGGGAGAGTGGGTGTGAGGAGGATGGGGGTGAATGGGGGTGAACGGGGGTGAGGAGGATGTGGAGAGTGGGGGTGAGGAGGATGGGTGTGAGGAGGATGGGGGAGAGTGGGGGTGAGGAGGATGGGGATGAGTGTGGGTGAGGATGATTGGGAGAGTAGGGGGTGAGGAGTGAGGACGATGGGGGAGAGTGGGGGTGAGGAGGATGGGGATGAGTGTGGGTGAGGAGGATGGGGAGAGCAGGGGGTGAGGAGAATGGGGAGAGTGGGGGTGGGGAGTATGGGGGAGATTGGGGGTGAGGAGGATGGGGGAGAGTGGGGTGAGGAGGATGGGGAGAGTGGGGGTGAGAAGGATGGGGAGAGTGGGGTGAGGAGGATGGGAGAGAGTGTTGGTGAGGAGGATGGGGTGAGTGGGGGGTGAGGAGGATGGGGAAAGTGGGGGTGAGGAGGATGGGGAGAGTGGGGTGAGGAGGATGGGAGAGAGTGTTGGTGAGGAGGATGGGGCAAGTGGGGGTGAGGAGGATGGGGGAGAGTGGGGGTGAGCAGGATGGGATAGAGTGGGGGTGAGGAAGATGGGGGAGAGTGGGGGGTGAGGAGGATGGGGAGAGTGGGGGAGAGGAGGATGGGTGAGAGTGGGGGTGAAGAGGATGGGGAGAGTTGGGGTGAAGAGGATGGAGGAGAGTGGGGTGTGAGGAGGATGGGGGAGAGTGGGGGTGAGGAGGATGGGGGAGAGTGGGAGTCAGGAGGATGGGGAGAGTGGGGGTGAGGAGGATTGGGGAGAGTGGGGGTGAGGAGGATTGGGGAGAGTGGGGGTGAGGAGGATGGGGGAGAGTGGGGGTGAGGAGGATGGGGAGAGTGGGGGTGAGGAGGATGGGGGAGAGTGGTGGTAAGGAGGATGGGGGAGAGTGGGGGTGAGGAGGATGGGGGAGAGTGGGGGTGAGGAGGATGGGGAGAGTGGGGAGGATGGGGAAGAGTGGGTGTGAGCAGGATGGGGGAGAGTGTGGGTGAGCAGGATCGGGCAGAGTGGGGGGTGAGGAGGATGGGGGCGAGTGGGGGTGAGGAGGAAGTAAGTATTAAGTTTCACAAATATTAATTTTCACAAAGTTTGCTGCTTCAGTGTCTTTATTTCTGTCAGATGCTACTATGGATTACTGAAGTATAATTACAAGCATTTCATAAGTGTCAAAGGCTTTTATTGACAATTACATGAAGTTGATATAAAGAGTCAATATTTGCAGTGTTGACCCTTCTTTTTCAAGACCTCTGCAAACCGCCCTGGCATGCGGTCAATTAACTTCTGGGCCACATCTTGACTGATGGCAGAATTTGTGGGGTTTTGCTTTTCCATCCACCTCTTGAGGATGGACAACAAGTTCTCAATGGGATTAAGGTCTGGGGAGTTTTCTGGCCATGGACCTAAAATATCGATGTTTTGTTCCCCGAGCCACTTAGTTTTCACTTTGGCATTATAGCAAGGTGCTCCATAATGCTGGAAAAGGCATTGTTCATCACCAAACTGTTCCTGGATGGTTGGGAGAAGTTGCTCTCGGAGAATGTGTTGGTACCATTCTTTATTCATGGCTGTGTGTCACACCCTGACCTTAATATTGTTTGTTTTCCTTGTTATTTTGGTTATTTTTGTTATTTGGGTGTGACATGGGTGATGTATGTGTTTTTTGTCTTGTCTAGTGGTTTTGTATGTTTATGGGGCTGTGTCCTTTCTAGGTAAATTGTATGTCTATGGTTGCCTAGATTGGTTCTCAATTAGAGGCAGCTGTCTATCGTTGTCGCTGATTGGGAACCATATTTTGGCAGCCATATTCTGTGGGTACTTTGTGGGTGATTATCTATGTCAGTTGCTTGTGTCAGCACAGTTTTCTTATTATAGCGTCACGGTCGTTATTTGTTTATTGTTTTGATTCAGTTTCCTTCATGTTCTTTCTTCAATAAAGAAGAATGTATACTAACCACGCTGCGTTTTGGTCCTCACCTTCTACTCCATACGACGATCGTGACAGAGTGAGCCCACTCCCTTGGCTGAGAAGCAACCCCACACATGAATGGTCTCAGGATGCTTTACTGTTGGCATGACACAGGACTGATGGTAGTGCTCACCAAGTTTTTTTCCGGATGCCCCAAACAATCGGAAAGGGGATTCATCAGAGAAAATTACTTTACCCAAGTCCTCAGCAGTCCAATCCCTGTACCCTTTGCAGAATATCAGTCTGTCCCTGATGTTTTTCCTGGAAAGAAGTGGCTTCTTTGCTGCCCTTCTTGACACCAGGCCATCCTCCAAAAGTATTCGCCTCACTGTGCGTGCAGATGCACTCACACCTGCCTGCTGCCATTCCTGAGCAAGCTCTGTACTGGTGGTGCCCCGATCCCGCAGCTGAATCAACTTTGGAAGACGGTCCTGGCGCTTGCTGGACTTTCTTGGGCGCCCTGAAGCCTTCTTCACAACAATTGAACCGCTCTCCTTGAAGTTCTTGATGATCTGATAAATGGTTGATTTAGGTGCAATCTTACTGGCAGCAATATCCTTGCCTGTGAAGCCCTTTTTGTGCAAAGCAATAATGACTGCACGTGTTTCCTTGCAGGTAACCATGGATGACAGAGGAAGAACAATGATTCCAAGCACCACCCTCCTTTTGAAGCTTACAATCTGTTATTCGAACTCAATCAGCATGACAGAGTGATCTCCAGCCTTGTCCTCACCAACACTCACTTGTGTTAACGAGAGAAACACTGACATGATGTTAGCTGGTCCTTTTGTGGCAGGGCTGAAATGCAGTGGAAATGTTTTGGGGGGATTCAGTTCATTTGCATGGCAAAGAGGGACTTTGCAATTCATCTGATCACTCTTCATAACATTCTGGAGTATATGCAAATTGCCATCATACAAACTGAGGCAGCAGACTGTGAATTTATATTTGTGTCATTCTCAAAACTTTTGGCCACGACTGTAGTTAGCCTGTCATGTTGGGTTCTTCAAAACAGGAGTCAGCAGACCCTGTGGATCCAGTCCACACTGTTCATTGACTATGCAAGTCTGGTCTATACTGTTCACTGACTGTGGAACTGAGGACATAGTTACTGCCGGTGTGACGGCACCATTTCCTATGTCCAGCGTTTCCCTATAGAGACAGGAATTAAGTTAATGAAGATTCAGGCACAGAGACTTAGCAGGGAAATGGATTGCAGCAAAGAAGTCAGGTCAATTTCCATCCTGTAGATAAATCCATGCAGCACAGAAGTCAGGTCAATTTCCATCCTGTAGATAAATCCATGCAGCACAGAAGTCAGGTCAATTTCCATCCTGTAGATAAGTCCATGAGAAACAGCTCAGTGCTTCACTGGAGCCAGAACCCCCGGCCAGCCTGCTTCTCTCTGCTGCTCTGATACTCAGGTTAATTAGTCGTTATATTGTAGAGAGAAAATAGGTCTGGAGCTACTGAACAAATCATCTACAGAAACACAACTATCTGGAAACAGTGTTACACTGTGGCAATACAGCAACAGCTTTTATGTTAGCTAGAGTGTGTAAGGACATAAACCCTGTCACAGCCTGGTCTGAAAAAATATATTACAAAATCGGACAATAAGCAGGTGCCATGCTGTCTCTAGAACACTATTAGTCAGTGAAAAGAGAGAGGAAGGCCCAAAAAATAAAAAAATAACAACAAAAAAATCGACAGAAGCGAGGGATGGAGGTAGAGAAAATAGAAGAGAGGGAGTTGAAGAAAAGCGAACAAAATGGAATGAAATAGATTCCATCCTGACAGGACAGCGGGCAGCCTGCGGCAGAGAACCATCACTGTGGCACCGCTCTGCTTCTCTCACATGATCTAGCGGCCAGATGATGTCACAGCTTCTTAATAACTTTCTAGAGGCTACTTCTGGTCACTGTGGTAATTACAATTATGTCAGCCTGTAAAAGATATGTCTCCCCACGGGACACAGCAGATAATGCTCATTACAGGGCAACGTCTCGTCTGGTTCATCCTGCTGCTACTGGGAGGACTGTCACAACACTAACACCCCTCATGTCTCTATGGCAACAATAACACCCCTCATATCTCTGGCAACATTAACACCCGTCCTATCACTCTAACAACATTAACACCCCTCCTATCTCTCTGGCAACATTAACACCCATCATATCACTCTGGCAACATTAACACCCCTCATATCACTCTAACAACATTAACACCCATCATATCACTCTAACAACATTAACACCCATCATATCACTCTAACAACATTAACACCCATCATATCACTCTAACATCATTAAGACCCATCATATCACTCTGGCAACATTAACACCCCTCATATCACTCTGGCAACATTAACACCCCTCATATCACTCTAACAACATTAACACCCCTCATATCACTCTGGCAACATTAACACCCCTCATATCACTCTAACAACATTAACACCCATCATATCACTCTGGCAACATTAACACCCCTCATATCACTCTGGCAACATTACCACCCCTCATATCTCTGGCAACATTAACACCCCTCATATCACTCTAACAACATTAACACCCCTCATATCACTCTGGCAACACTAACACCCCTCATATCACTCTGGCAACATTAACACCCCTCATATCACTCTGGCAACATTAACACCCATCATATCACTCTAACAACATTAACACCCATCATATCACTCTGGCAACATTAACACTCCTCATATCACTCTGGCAACATTAACACCACTCCTATCACTCTGGCAACATTAACACCCCTCCTATCCCTCTGTCAATATTAACAAATACTGACATATACCTTGCTATTAAACATGTGATATTAGGATCCCATATATTTAGCAGTGTGTGATATAGGTGGTGTGATATACAGCGCATTTGGAAATGATTCAGACCGCTTCCCTTTTTCCACATTTTGTTACGTTCCAGCCTTATTCTAAAATGGATTAAATATAATTTTTTCCTCAGCAATCTACACAAAATATTTTGTGGTTTTTAGAAATGTTTGCAAATGTATTAAAAATAAAAACAATAATGCCTTATTTACATAAGTATTCAGACCCTTTACTCAGTACTTTGTTGAAGCGATTACAGCCTCGAGCTTGACGTTACAAGCTTGGCACACCTGTATTTGTGGAGTTTCTCCCATTCTTCTCTGCAGATCATCTCAAGCTCTGTCAGGTTGGATGGGGAGCGTTGCTGCACAGCTATTTTCAGGTCTCTCCAGAGATGTTTGATCGGCTTTAAGTCCGGGCTCTTGCTGGGCCACTCAAGGACATTCAGAGACTTGTCCCGAAGCCACTCCTGCGTTGTCTTGGCTGTGTGCTTAGGATCGTTGTCCTGTTGGAAGGTGAACCTTCGCCCTAGTCTGAGGTACTGAGCTCTCTGGAGCAGGTTTTCATCAAGAATCTCTCTGTACTTTGCTCCGTTCATCTTTCCCTCTATCCTGACAAAAAAAACATCCCGCCACCTATATCACACCATCTTATCACACAACCTACACTACTGTTCAAAAGTTTGGTGTCATCTAGCTGTTCTGTGAAGGGAGTAGTACACAAGAGTGTGCAAAGCTGTCATCAAGGCAAAAGGTGGCTATTTGAAGAATCTCAAATATAAAACACGTTTTGGTTACTATATGATTACATATGTGTTATTTCATAGTTTTGATGTCTTCACTATTATTCCACAATGTAGAAAATATTAAAAATGAAGAAAAATGTTAATGCCATATGTTAATGTTGGCTATTTTTAGCACTTTTCTGGGATGATTGCTTGTTTTCATTGCTTTACTGGGAAGCTTAGCAGAAGTAAATATTCTCATGTTATTTATGTTAGTGCATGGTGAGCTGCACACAGTGGACTTCCGAATAGGACACACCGCCTCAGTGCTAAGAGCATAAATCTGATTCATATGCACGATTGCTGCATACAGTAGCTGTAGGATCAGCAGAGGCATTCAGGGCAGTTAGAGGGACATAAATTAAATAAAATGTTATTAATCACATGCACCAAATACAACAGGTGTTCACCTTACAGTGAAATCATTACTTACGAGCCCCTAATCAACAATGCAGTTTAAAAAATACAAATAAAAATAAGAAATAAAAGGAACAAGTAATTAAAAAGCAGCAGTAAAATAACAATAGCGAGACTACTGTATATACAGGGGGTACCGGTACAGAGTCAATGTGCGTGGGCACCAGTTAGTCGAGGTAATTGAGGTAATATGTACATGTAGGTAGTTATTAAAGTGACTATGCAAAAAAAACTATTTTTATTTCATCTTTATTTAATCGGGTAGGCCAGTTGAGAACAAGTTCTCATTTACAACTGCGATCGACTATGCATATATAATTACAGAGAGTAGCAGTGGTGTACATTTTTAGGGCCTTCCTCTGACACCACCTGGTACAGAGGTCCTGAATGGCATAAAGCTTGGCCTGTGTCGTACGCACTACCCTCTGTAGTGTCTTGAGGTCAGAGGCCAAGCAGTTGCCATACCAGGCAGTGATGCAACCAGTCAGAATGCTCTCAATGGTGCAGCTGTAGAACCTTTTGAGGATCTGAGGACCCTTGCCAAATCTTTTCAGTCTCCTAAGGGGGAATAGCTTTTGTCATGCACTCTTCACAACTGTCTTGGTGTGCTTGGACCATGTTAGTTTGTTGGTGATGTGGACACCAAGGAACTTGAAGCTCTCAACCTGCTCCACTGCATCGATGAGAATGGGGCAGTTGCAGAGGGAGGTGTTTAGTCCCAGGGTCCTTAGCTTATTGATGAGCTTTGAGGGCACTATGGTGTTGAACACTGAGCTGTAGTCAATGAAAAGCATTCTCACATAGGTATTCCTTTTGTCCAGGTGGGAAAGAAAGGGCAGTGTGGATTGCAATAGAGATTGCGGATCTGGCAGTATGCAAATTGGAGTGGGTCTAGGATTTCTGGGTTAATGGTGTTGATGTGAGCCTTGACCAGCCTTTCAAAGTATTTCATGGCTACAGACATGAGTGCTACAGGTTGGTAGTCATTTAGGCAGGTTACCTTAGTGTTCTTGGGCACAGGGACTATGGTGGTCTGCTCAAAACATGTTGGTGTTATAGACTCGACAGGGAGAGGTTGAAAATGTCAGTGAAGACACTTGCCAGTTGGTCAGCACATGCTCGCAGTACATGTCTTGGTAATCCGTCTGGCCCTGCGGCCTTGTAAATTTTGACCTGTTTAAAGGACTTACTCACATCGGCTGCGGAGAGCATGATTACACAGTCATCCAGAACAGATGGTGCTCTCATGCATGTATAAGTGTAATTTTCCTCGAAGCGTGCATAGAAGGCAGCTGAGCTTTTGAGAGCAAGGGAGTAAATGTGGTCTACAGTTTTTTCCCCTCTGGTTTCACATTTAACATGCTGATAGAAATTAGGTAAAACTGATTTAAGTTTCCTTGCATTAAAGTCTCTGGCCACTAGGAGCGCCGCCTTTGGATGAGTGTTTTTCTGTTTGCTTATGGCGGTATACAGCTCATTGAGTGCGGCCTTAGTGTCAGCATCGGTCTGTGGTGGTATGTAGACAGCTACGAAAAAATACAGATGAAAACTCTCTAGGTCGATAGTGTGGTCTACAGCTTATCATGAGATACTCTACCTCAGGCGAGCAAAACTTTGAGACTTCCTTAGATATCGTGCACCAGCTGTTGTTTACAAATATACATAGTCCATCACCCCTTGTCTTACGCTGTTCTATCCTGCCAATACAGCGTATAACCAGCCAGCTGTATGTTGATAATGTCGTTCAGTCACGACTCCATGAAGCATAAGATTTTACAGTTTTAATGTCCAGTTGGTAGTTTAATCTTCCTCGTAGGTTTTATGATTGCACGTTAGCTAGTAGAACGGAGGGCAGTGGGGGTTTATTTGACCGCCTACACATTCTCAAAAGGCAGTCCGACCTCTGCCCTGTTTTTCTTCTTCTCTTCACGCAAATGAGGGAGATTTGGACCTGTTCCCGGGAAAGCAGTATGTCCTTTACGTCGGGCTCAACGGACTCGTTAATGGAAAAAAAGCTTCTGCCAGTTCGTGGTGAGTGGTTGCTGTTATGTTGTCCAGAAGTGCAACTGGGTCCTGGACTTTCTGACGGGCCGCCCCCCCAGATGGCGTGGTACAGGTTGTGTGGTATAGGTTGTGTGATAAGATTGTGTGGTACAGGTTGTGTGGTATAGGTTGTGTGGTATAGGTTGTGTGGTAAGATGGCGTGGTACAGGTTGTGTGGTATAGGTTGTGTGATAAGATTGTGTGGTACAGGTTGTGTGGTATAGGTTGTGTGGTATAGGTTGTGTGGTATAGGTTGTGTGGTATAGGTTGTGTGATAAGATGGCGTGGTACAGGTTGTGTGGTATAGGTTGTGTGGTATAGGTTGTGTGATAAGATGGTGTGGTAAAGGTTGTGTGATAAGATGGTGTGGTACAGGTTGTGTGGTATAGGTTGTGTGATAAGATGGCGTGGTACAGGTTGTGTGGTATAGGTTGTGTGATAAGATGTTGTGGTATAGGATGTGTAATAAGATGGCGTGGTACAGGTTGTGTCGTGTAGGTTGTGTGATAAGATGGCGTAGTACAGGTTGTGTGATATAGGTTGTGTGATAAGATGGCGTGGTACAGGTTGTGTGTTATAGGTTGTGTGATAAGATGGCGTGGTACAGGTTGTGTGGTATAGGTTGTGTGATAAAATGGTGTGGTACAGGTTGTGTGATAAGATGGCGTGGTACAGGTTGTGTTGTATAGGTTGTGTGATAAGATGGCGTGGTACAGGTTGTGTGGTATAGGTTGTGTGATAAGATGGCGTGGTATAGGTTGTGTGATAAGATGGCGTGGTACAGGTTGTGTCGTGTAGGTTGTGTGATAAGATGAGGTGATATAGGTTGTGTGATAAGATGGTGTGGTACAGGTTGTGTGGTATAGGTTGTGCGTTAAGATGGCGTGGTACAGGTTGTGTGGTATAGGTTGTGTGATAAGATGGCGTGGTATAAGTTGTGTGATATAGGTTGTGTGATAAGATGGCGTGGTACAGGTTGTGTGGTATAGGTTGTGTGATAAGATGGCGTGGTACAGGTTGTGTGATATAGGTTGTGTGATAAGATGGCGTGGTACAGGTTGTGTGGTATAGGTTGTGTGGTATATGTTGTGTGATAAGATGGCGTGGTGCAGGTTGTGTGGTATAGGTTGTGTGGTTTAGGTTGTGTGATAAGATGGCGTGGTATAGGTTGTGTGGTATAGGTTGTGTGATAAGATGGCGTGGTACAGGTTGTGTGGTATAGGTTGTGTGATAAGATGGTGTGGTATAGGTTGTGTGATAAGATGGCGTGGTACAGGTTGTGTGGTATAGGTTGTGTGACAAGATTGCGTGGTACAGGTTGTGTGGTATAGGATGTGTGATAAGATGGCATGGTACAGTTTGTGTGATATAGGTTGTGTGATAAGATGGCGTGGTACAGGTTGTGTGGTATAGGTTGTGTGATAAGATGGCGTGGTACAGGTTGTGTGGTATAGGTTGTGTGATAAGATGGCGTGGTACAGGTTGTGTGGTATAGGTTGTGTGGTATAGGTTGTGTGATAAGATGGCGTGGTGCAGGTTGTGTGGTATAGGTTGTGTGGTTTAGGTTGTGTGATAAGATGGCGTGGTATAGGTTGTGTGGTATAGGTTGTGTGATAAGATGGTGTGGTACAGGTTGTGTGGTATAGGTTGTGTGATAAGATGGCGTGGTACAGGTTGTGTCGTGTAGGTTGTGTGATAAGATGGTGTGATATAGGTTGTGTGATAAAATGGCGTGGTACAGGTTGTGTGGTATAGGCTGTGTGATAAGATGGCGTGGTGCAGATTGTGTGGTATAGTTTGTGTGATAAGATGGCGTGGTACAGGTTGTATCGTGTAGGTTGTGTGATAAGATGGTGTGATATAGGTTGTGTGATGAGATGGCGTGGTACAGGTTGTGTGGTATAGGTTGTGTGATAAGATGGCGTGGTACAGGTTGTGTGATATAGGTTATGTGATAAGATGGCGTGGTACAGGTTGTGTGATAAGATGGTTTGGTACAGGTTGTGTCGTGTAGGTTGTGTGATAAGATGGTGTGATATAGGTTGTGTGATAAGATGGCGTGGTACAGGTTGTGTGGTATAGGTTGTGTGATAAGATGGTGTGGTAAAGGTTGTGTGATAAGATGGTGTGGTACAGGTTGTGTGGTATAGGTTGTGTGATAAGATGGCGTGGTACAGGTTGTGTGGTATAGGTTGTGTGATAAGATGTTGTGGTATAGGATGTGTAATAAGATGGCGTGGTACAGGTTGTGTCGTGTAGGTTGTGTGATAAGATGGCGTAGTACAGGTTGTGTGATATAGGTTGTGTGATAAGATGGCGTGGTACAGGTTGTGTGTTATAGGTTGTGTGATAAGATGGCGTGGTACAGGTTGTGTGGTATAGGTTGTGTGATAAAATGGTGTGGTACAGGTTGTGTGATAAGATGGCGTGGTACAGGTTGTGTTGTATAGGTTGTGTGATAAGATGGCGTGGTACAGGTTGTGTGGTATAGGTTGTGTGATAAGATGGCGTGGTATAGGTTGTGTGATAAGATGGCGTGGTACAGGTTGTGTCGTGTAGGTTGTGTGATAAGATGAGGTGATATAGGTTGTGTGATAAGATGGTGTGGTACAGGTTGTGTGGTATAGGTTGTGCGTTAAGATGGCGTGGTACAGGTTGTGTGGTATAGGTTGTGTGATAAGATGGCGTGGTATAAGTTGTGTGATATAGGTTGTGTGATAAGATGGCGTGGTACAGGTTGTGTGGTATAGGTTGTGTGATAAGATGGCGTGGTACAGGTTGTGTGATATAGGTTGTGTGATAAGATGGCGTGGTACAGGTTGTGTGGTATAGGTTGTGTGGTATATGTTGTGTGATAAGATGGCGTGGTGCAGGTTGTGTGGTATAGGTTGTGTGGTTTAGGTTGTGTGATAAGATGGCGTGGTATAGGTTGTGTGGTATAGGTTGTGTGATAAGATGGCGTGGTGCAGGTTGTGTGGTATAGGTTGTGTGATAAGATGGTGTGGTATAGGTTGTGTGATAAGATGGCGTGGTACAGGTTGTGTGGTATAGGTTGTGTGACAAGATTGCGTGGTACAGGTTGTGTGGTATAGGATGTGTGATAAGATGGCATGGTACAGTTTGTGTGATATAGGTTGTGTGATAAGATGGCGTGGTACAGGTTGTGTGGTATAGGTTGTGTGATAAGATGGCGTGGTACAGGTTGTGTGGTATAGGTTGTGTGATAAGATGGCGTGGTACAGGTTGTGTGGTATAGGTTGTGTGGTATAGGTTGTGTGATAAGATGGCGTGGTGCAGGTTGTGTGGTATAGGTTGTGTGGTTTAGGTTGTGTGATAAGATGGCGTGGTATAGGTTGTGTGGTATAGGTTGTGTGATAAGATGGTGTGGTACAGGTTGTGTGGTATAGGTTGTGTGATAAGATGGCGTGGTACAGGTTGTGTCGTGTAGGTTGTGTGATAAGATGGTGTGATATAGGTTGTGTGATAAGATGGCGTGGTACAGGTTGTGTGGTATAGGCTGTGTGATAAGATGGCGTGGTGCAGATTGTGTGGTATAGTTTGTGTGATAAGATGGCGTGGTACAGGTTGTATCGTGTAGGTTGTGTGATAAGATGGTGTGATATAGGTTGTGTGATAAGATGGCGTGGTACAGGTTGTGTGGTATAGGTTGTGTGATAAGATGGCGTGGTACAGGTTGTGTGATATAGGTTATGTGATAAGATGGCGTGGTACAGGTTGTGTGGTATAGGTTGTGTGGTATATGTTGTGTGATAAGATGGCGTGGTGCAGGTTGTGTGGTATAGGTTGTGTGGTTTAGGTTGTGTGATAAGATGGCGTGGTATAGGTTGTGTGGTATAGGTTGTGTGATAAGATGGCGTGGTATAAGTTGTGTGATATAGGTTGTGTGATTAGATGGTGTGGTACAGGTTGTGTGGTATAGGTTGTGTGATAAGATGGCGTGGTACAGGTTGTGTGATATAGGTTGTGTGATAAGATGGCGTGGTACAGGTTGTGTGGTATAGGTTGTGTGGTATATGTTGTGTGATAAGATGGCGTGGTGCAGGTTGTGTGGTATAGGTTGTGTGGTTTAGGTTGTGTGATAAGATGGCGTGGTATAGGTTGTGTGGTATAGGTTGTGTGATAAGATGGCGTGGTACAGGTTGTGTGGTATAGGTTGTGTGATAAGATGGTGTGGTATAGGTTGTGTGATAAGATGGCGTGGTACAGGTTGTGTGGTATAGGTTGTGTGACAAGATTGCGTGGTACAGGTTGTGTGGTATAGGATGTGTGATAAGATGGCATGGTACAGTTTGTGTGATATAGGTTGTGTGATAAGATGGCGTGGTACAGGTTGTGTGGTATAGGTTGTGTGATAAGATGGCGTGGTACAGGTTGTGTGGTATAGGTTGTGTGATAAGATGGCGTGGTACAGGTTGTGTGGTATAGGTTGTGTGGTATAGGTTGTGTGATAAGATGGCGTGGTGCAGGTTGTGTGGTATAGGTTGTGTGGTTTAGGTTGTGTGATAAGATGGCGTGGTATAGGTTGTGTGGTATAGGTTGTGTGATAAGATGGTGTGGTACAGGTTGTGTGGTATAGGTTGTGTGATAAGATGGCGTGGTACAGGTTGTGTCGTGTAGGTTGTGTGATAAGATGGTGTGATATAGGTTGTGTGATAAGATGGCGTGGTACAGGTTGTGTGGTATAGGCTGTGTGATAAGATGGCGTGGTGCAGGTTGTGTGGTATAGTTTGTGTGATAAGATGGCGTGGTACAGGTTGTGTGATATAGGTTGTGTGATAAGATGGCGTGGTACAGGTTGTGTGGTATAGGTTGTGTGGTATATGTTGTGTGATAAGATGGCGTGGTGCAGGTTGTGTGGTATAGGTTGTGTGGTTTAGGTTGTGTGATAAGATGGCGTGGTATAGGTTGTGTGGTATAGGTTGTGTGATAAGATGGCGTGGTACAGGTTGTGTGGTATAGGTTGTGTGATAAGATGGTGTGGTATAGGTTGTGATAAGATGGCGTGGTACAGGTTGTGTGGTATAGGTTGTGTGACAAGATTGCGTGGTACAGGTTGTGTGGTATAGGATGTGTGATAAGATGGCATGGTACAGGTTGTTTTATATAGGTTGTGTGATAAGATGGCGTGGTACAGGTTGTGTGGTATAGGTTGTGTGATAAGATGGCGTGGTACAGGTTGTGTCGTGTAGGTTGTGTGATAAGATGGTGTGATATAGGTTGTGTGATAAGATGGCGTGGTACAGGTTGTGTGGTATAGGTTGTGTGATAAGATGGCGTGGTACAGGTTGTGTGATATAGGTTGTGTGATAAGATGGCGTGGTACAGGTTGTGTGGTATAGGTTGTGTGGTATATGTTGTGTGATAAGATGGCGTGGTGCAGGTTGTGTGGTATAGGTTGTGTGGTTTAGGTTGTGTGATAAGATGGCGTGGTATAGGTTGTGTGGTATAGGTTGTGTGATAAGATGGCGTGGTACAGGTTGTGTGGTATAGGTTGTGTGATAAGATGGTGTGGTATAGGTTGTGTGATAAGATGGCGTGGTACAGGTTGTGTGGTATAGGTTGTGTGACAAGATTGCGTGGTACAGGTTGTGTGGTATAGGATGTGTGATAAGATGGCGTGGTACAGGTTGTGTGGTATAGGTTGTGTGGTATAGGTTGTGTGATAAGATGGTGTGGTGCAGGTTGTGTGGTATAGGTTGTGTGGTTTAGGTTGTGTGATAAGATGGCGTGGTATAGGTTGTGTGGTATAGGTTGTGTGATAAGATGGTGTGGTACAGGTTGTGTGGTATAGGTTGTGTGATAAGATGGCGTGGTACAGGTTGTGTCTTGTAGGTTGTGTGATAAGATGGTGTGATATAGGTTGTGTGATAAGATGGCGTGGTACAGGTTGTTTGGTATAGGCTGTGTGATAAGATGGCGTGGTGCAGGTTGTGTGGTATAGTTTGTGTGATAAGATGGCGTGGTACAGGTTGTATCGTGTAGGTTGTGTGATAAGATGGTGTGATATAGGTTGTGTGATAAGATGGCGTGGTACAGGTTGTGTGGTATAGGTTGTGTGATAAGATGGCGTGGTACAGGTTGTGTGATATAGGTTGTGTGATAAGATGGCGTTGTACAGGTTGTGTGGTATAGGTTGTGTGGTATATGTTGTGTGATAAGGTGGCGTGGTGCAGGTTGTGTGGTATAGGTTGTGTGGTTTAGGTTGTGTGATAAGATGGCGTGGTATAGGTTGTGTGGTATAGGTTGTGTGATAAGATGGCGTGGTACAGGTTGTGTGGTATAGGTTGTGTGATAAGATGGTGTGGTATAGGTTGTGTGATAAGATGGCGTGGTACAGGTTGTGTGGTATAGGTTGTGTGACAAGATTGCGTGGTACAGGTTGTGTGGTATAGGATGTGTGATAAGATGGCATGGTACAGGTTGTTTTATATAGGTTGTGTGATAAGATGGCGTGGTACAGGTTGTGTGGTATAGGTTGTGTGGTATAGGTTGTGTGATAAGATGGCGTGTTGCAGGTTGTGTGGTATAGGTTGTGTGGTTTAGGTTGTGTGATAAGATGGCGTGGTATAGGTTGTGTGGTATAGGTTGTGTGGTATATGTTGTGTGATAAGATGGCGTGGTGCAGGTTGTGTGGTTTAGGTTGTGTGATAAGATGGCGTGGTATAGGTTGTGTGGTATAGGTTGTGTGATAAGATGGCGTGGTATAAGTTGTGTGATAAGATGGCGTGGTACAGGTTGTGTGGTATAGGTTGTGTGGTATATGTTGTGTGATAAGATGGCGTGGTGCAGGTTGTGTGGTATAGGTTGTGTGGTTTAGGTTGTGTGATAAGATGGCGTGGTATAGGTTGTGTGGTATAGGTTGTGTGATAAGATGGCGTGGTACAGGTTGTGTGGTAAAGGTTGTGTGATAAGATGGTGTGGTATAGGTTGTGTGATAAGATGGCGTGGTACAGGTTGTGTGGTATAGGTTGTGTGACAATATTGCGTGGTACAGGTTGTGTGGTATAGGATGTGTGATAAGATGGCATGGTAAAGTTTTTGTGATATAGGTTGTGTGATAAGATGGTGTGGTACAGGTTGTGTGGTATAGGTTGTGTGATAAGATGGCGTGGTACAGGTTGTGTGGTATAGGTTGTGTGATAAGATGGCGTGGTACAGGTTGTTTTATATAGGTTGTGTGATAAGATGGCGTGGTACAGGTTGTGTGGTATAGGTTGTGTGGTATAGGTTGTGTGATAAGATGGCGTGTTGGTTGTGTGGTATAGGTTGTGTGGTATAGGTTGTGTGGTTTAGGTTGTGTGATAAGATGGCGTGGTATAGGTTGTGTGGTATAGGTTGTGTGGTATATGTTGTGTGATAAGATGGCGTGGTGCAGGTTGTGTGGTTTAGGTTGTGTGATAAGATGGCGTGGTATAGGTTGTGTGGTATAGGTTGTGTGATAAGATGGCGTGGTATAAGTTGTGTGATATAGGTTGTGTGATAAGATGGCGTGGTACAGGTTGTGTGGTATAGGTTGTGTGGTATATGTTGTGTGATAAGATGGCGTGGTGCAGGTTGTGTGGTATAGGTTGTGTGGGTTAGGTTGTGTGATAAGATGGCGTGGTATAGGTTGTGTGGTATAGGTTGTGTGATAAGATGGCGTGGTACAGGTTGTGTGGTATAGGTTGTGTGATAAGATGGTGTGGTATAGGTTGTGTGATAAGATGGCGTGGTACAGGTTGTGTGGTATAGGTTGTGTGACAAGATTGCGTGGTACAGGTTGTGTGGTATAGGATGTGTGATAAGATGGCATGGTACAGTTTTTGTGATATAGGTTGTGTGATAAGATGGTGTGGTACAGGTTGTGTGGTATAGGTTGTGTGATAAGATGGCGTGGTACAGGTTGTGTGGTATAGGTTGTGTGATAAGATGGCGTGGTACAGGTTGTGTGGTACAGGTTGTGTGGTATAGGTTGTTTGATAAGATGGCGTGGTGCAGGTTGTGTGGTATAAGTTGTGTGGTTTAGGTTGTGTGATAAGATGGCGTGGTATAGGTTGTGTGGTATAGGTTGTGTGATAAGATGGTGTGGTACAGGTTGTGTGGTATAGGTTGTGTGATAAGATGGCGTGGTACAGGTTGTGTCTTGTAGGTTGTGTGATAAGATGGTGTGATATAGGTTGTGTGATAAGATGGCGTGGTACAGGTTGTGTGGTATAGGCTGTGTGATAAGATGGCGTGGTGCAGGTTGTGTGGTATAGTTTGTGTGATAAGATGGCGTGGTACAGGTTGTATCGTGTAGGTTGTGTGATAAGATGGTGTGATATAGGTTGTGTGATAAGATGGCGTGGTACAGGTTGTGTGGTATAGGTTGTGTGATAAGATGGCGTGGTACAGGTTGTGTGATATAGGTTGTGTGATAAGATGGCGTGGTACAGGTTGTGTGGTATAGGTTGTGTGGTATATGTTGTGTGATAAGATGGCGTGGTGCAGGTTGTGTGGTATAGGTTGTGTGGTTTAGGTTGTGTGATAAGATGGCGTGGTATAGGTTGTGTGGTATAGGTTGTGTGATAAGATGGCGTGGTACAGGTTGTGTGGTATAGGTTGTGTGATAAGATGGTGTGGTATAGGTTGTGTGATAAGATGGCGTGGTACAGGTTGTGTGGTATAGGTTGTGTGACAAGATTGCGTGGTACAGGTTGTGTGGTATAGGATGTGTGATAAGATGGCATGGTACAGGTTGTTTTATATAGGTTGTGTGATAAGATGGCGTGGTACAGGTTGTGTGGTATAGGTTGTGTGGTATAGGTTGTGTGATAAGATGGCGTGTTGCAGGTTGTGTGGTATAGGTTGTGTGGTTTAGGTTGTGTGATAAGATGGCGTGGTATAGGTTGTGTGGTATAGTTTGTGTGATAAGATGGCGTGGTACAGGTTGTGTGGTATAGGTTGTGTGATAAGATGGTGTGGTATAGGTTGTGTGATAAGATGGCGTGGTACAGGTTGTGTGGTATAGGTTGTGTGACAAGATTGCGTGGTACAGGTTGTGTGGTATAGGGTGTGTGATAAGATGGCATGGTACAGGTTGTTTTATATAGGTTGTGTGATAAGATGGCGTGGTACAGGTTGTGTGGTATAGGTTGTGTGGTATAGGTTGTGTGATAAGATGGCGTGTTGCAGGTTGTGTGGTATAGGTTGTGTGGTTTAGGTTGTGTGATAAGATGGTGTGGTACAGGTTGTGTGGTATAGGTTGTGTGATAAGATGGCGTGGTACAGGTTGTGTCGTGTAGGTTGTGTGATAAGATGGTGTGATATAGGTTGTGTGATAAGATGGCGTGGTACAGGTTGTGTGGTATAGGTTGTGTGATAAGATGGCGTGGTACAGGTTGTGTGGTATAGGTTGTGTGGTATATGTTGTGTGATAAGATGGCGTGGTGCAGGTTGTGTGGTTTAGGTTGTGTGATAAGATGGCGTGGTATAAGTTGTGTGATATAGGTTGTGTGATAAGATGGCGTGGTACAGGTTGTGTGGTATAGGTTGTGTGGTATAGGTTGTGTGATAAGATGGCGTGGTATAAGTTGTGTGATATAGGTTGTGTGATAAGATGGCGTGGTACAGGTTGTGTGGTATAGGTTGTGTGGTATATGTTGTGTGATAAGATGGCGTGGTGCAGGTTGTGTGGTATAGGTTGTGTGGTTTAGGTTGTGTGATAAGATGGCGTGGTATAGGTTGTGTGGTATAGGTTGTGTGATAAGATGGCGTGGTACAGGTTGTGTGGTATAGGTTGTGTGATAAGATGGTGTGGTATAGGTTGTGTGATAAGATGGCGTGGTACAGGTTGTGTGGTATAGGTTGTGTGACAAGATTGCGTGGTACAGGTTGTGTGGTATAGGATGTGTGATAAGATGGCATGGTACAGTTTTTGTGATATAGGTTGTGTGATAAGATGGTGTGGTACAGGTTGTGTGGTATAGGTTGTGTGATAAGATGGCGTGGTACAGGTTGTGTGGTATAGGTTGTGTGATAAGATGGCGTGGTACAGGTTGTTTTATATAGGTTGTGTGATAAGATGGCGTGGTACAGGTTGTGTGGTATAGGTTGTGTGGTATAGGTTGTGTGATAAGATGGCGTGTTGCAGGTTGTGTGGTATAGGTTGTGTGGTTTAGGTTGTGTGATAAGATGGCGTGGTATAGGTTGTGTGGTATACGTTGTGTGGTATATGTTGTGTGATAAGATGGCGTGGTGCAGGTTGTGTGGTTTAGGTTGTGTGATAAGATGGCGTGGTATAGGTTGTGTGGTATAGGTTGTGTGATAAGATGGCGTGGTATAAGTTGTGTGATATAGGTTGTGTGATAAGATGGCGTGGTACAGGTTGTGTGGTATAGGTTGTGTGGTATATGTTGTGTGATAAGATGGCGTGGTGCAGGTTGTGTGGTATAGGTTGTGTGGTTTAGGTTGTGTGATAAGATGGCGTGGTATAGGTTGTGTGGTATAGGTTGTGTGATAAGATGGCGTGGTACAGGTTGTGTGGTATAGGTTGTGTGATAAGATGGTGTGGTATAGGTTGTGTGATAAGATGGCGTGGTACAGGTTGTGTGGTATAGGTTGTGTGACAAGATTGCGTGGTACAGGTTGTGTGGTATAGGATGTGTGATAAGATGGCATGGTACAGTTTTTGTGATATAGGTTGTGTGATAAGATGGTGTGGTACAGGTTGTGTGGTATAGGTTGTGTGATAAGATGGCGTGGTACAGGTTGTGTGGTATAGGTTGTGTGATAAGATGGCGTGGTACAGGTTGTGTGGTATAGGTTGTGTGGTATAGGTTGTTTGATAAGATGGCGTGGTGCAGGTTGTGTGGTATAGGTTGTGTGATAAGATGGTGTGGTACAGGTTGTGTGGTATAGGTTGTGTGATAAGATGGCGTGGTACAGGTTGTGTCTTGTAGGTTGTGTGATAAGATGGTGTGATATAGGTTGTGTGATAAGATGGCGTGGTACAGGTTGTGTGGTATAGGCTGTGTGATAAGATGGCGTGGTGCAGGTTGTGTGGTATAGTTTGTGTGATAAGATGGCGTGGTACAGGTTGTATCGTGTAGGTTGTGTGATAAGATGGTGTGATATAGGTTGTGTGATAAGATGGCGTGGTACAGGTTGTGTGGTATAGGTTGTGTGATAAGATGGCGTGGTACAGGTTGTGTGATATAGGTTGTGTGATAAGATGGCGTGGTACAGGTTGTGTGGTATAGGTTGTGTGGTATATGTTGTGTGATAAGATGGCGTGGTGCAGGTTGTGTGGTATAGGTTGTGTGGTTTAGGTTGTGTGATAAGATGGCGTGGTATAGGTTGTGTGGTATAGGTTGTGTGATAAGATGGCGTGGTACAGGTTGTGTGGTATAGGTTGTGTGATAAGATGGTGTGGTATAGGTTGTGTGATAAGATGGCGTGGTACAGGTTGTGTGGTATAGGTTGTGTGACAAGATTGCGTGGTACAGGTTGTGTGGTATAGGATGTGTGATAAGATGGCATGGTACAGGTTGTTTTATATAGGTTGTGTGATAAGATGGCGTGGTACAGGTTGTGTGGTATAGGTTGTGTGGTATAGGTTGTGTGATAAGATGGCGTGTTGCAGGTTGTGTGGTATAGGTTGTGTGGTTTAGGTTGTGTGATAAGATGGCGTGGTATAGGTTGTGTGGTATAGTTTGTGTGATAAGATGGCGTGGTACAGGTTGTGTGGTATAGGTTGTGTGATAAGATGGTGTGGTATAGGTTGTGTGATAAGATGGCGTGGTACAGGTTGTGTGGTATAGGTTGTGTGACAAGATTGCATGGTAAAGGTTGTGTGGTATAGGGTGTGTGATAAGATGTCATGGTACAGGTTGTTTTAGATAGGTTGTGTGATATGATGGCGTGGTACAGGTTGTGTGGTATAGGTTGTGTGGTATAGGTTGTGTGATAAGATGGCGTGTTGCAGGTTGTGTGTTATAGGTTGTGTGGTTTAGGTTGTGTGATAAGATGGTGTGGTACAGGTTGTGTGGTATAGGTTGTGTGATAAGATGGCGTGGTACAGGTTGTGTCGTGTAGGTTGTGTGATAAGATGGTGTGATATAGGTTGTGTGATAAGATGGCGTGGTACAGGTTGTGTGGTATAGGTTGTGTGATAAGATGGCGTGGTACAGGTTGTGTGATATAGGTTGTGTGATAAGATGGCGTGGTACAGGTTGTGTGGTATAGGTTGTGTGGTATATGTTGTGTGATAAGATGGCGTGGTGCAGGTTGTGTGGTATAGGTTGTGTGGTTTAGGTTGTGTGATAAGATGGCGTGGTATAGGTTGTGTGGTATAGGTTGTGTGATAAGATGGCGTGGTATAAGTTGTGTGATATAGGTTGTGTGATAAGATGGCGTGGTACAGGTTGTGTGGTATAGGTTGTGTGATAAGATGGCGTGGTACAGGTTGTGTGATATAGGTTGTGTGATAAGATGGCGTGGTACAGGTTGTGTGGTATAGGTTGTGTGGTATATGTTGTGTGATAAGATGGCGTGGTGCAGGTTGTGTGGTATAGGTTGTGTGGTTTAGGTTGTGTGATAAGATGGCGTGGTATAGGTTGTGTGGTATAGGTTGTGTGAAAAGATGGCGTGGTACAGGTTGTGTGGTATAGGTTGCGTGATAAGATGGTGTGGTATAGGTTGTTTGATAAGATGGCGTGGTACAGGTTGTGTGGTATAGGTTGTGTGACAAGATTGCGTGGTACAGGTTGTCTGGTATAGGATGTGTGATAAGATGGCATGGAACAGTTTGTGTGATATAGGTTGTGTGATAAGATGGCGTGGTACAGGTATAGGTTGTGTGATAAGATGGCAGGTTGTGTGGTATAGGTTGTGTGATAAGATGGCGTGGTACAGGTTGTGTGGTATAGGTTGTGTGATAAGATGGCGTGGTACAGGTTGTGTGGTATAGGTTGTGTGGTATAGGTTGTGTGATAAGATGGCGTGGTGCAGGTTGTGTGGTATAGGTTGTGTGGTTTAGGTTGTGTGATAAGATGGCGTGGTATAGGTTGTGTGGTATAGGTTGTGTGATAAGATGGTGTTGTACAGGTTGTGTGGTATAGGTTGTGTGATAAGATGGCGTGGTACAGGTTGTGTCTTGTAGGTTGTGTGATAAGATGGTGTGATATAGGTTGTGTGATAAGATGGCGTGGTACAGGTTGTGTGGTATAGGCTGTGTGATAAGATGGCGTGGTGCAGGTTGTGTGGTATAGTTTGTGTGATAAGATGGCGTGGTACAGGTTTATCGTGTAGGTTGTGTGATAAGATGGTGTGATATAGGTTGTGTGATAAGATGGCGTGGTACAGGTTGTGTGGTATAGGTTGTGTGATAAGATGGCGTGGTACAGGTTGTGTGATATAGGTTGTGTGATAAGATGGCGTGGTACAGGTTGTGTGGTGTAGGTTGTGTGGTATATGTTGTGTGATAAGATGGCGTGGTGCAGGTTGTGTGGTATAGGTTGTGTGGTTTAGGCTGTGTGATAAGATGGCGTGGTATAGGTTGTGTGGTATAGGTTGTGTGATAAGATGGCGTGGTACAGGTTGTGTGGTATAGGTTGTGTGATATGATGGTGTGGTATAGGTTGTGTGATAAGATGGCGTGGTACAGGTTGTGTGGTATAGGTTGTGTGACAAGATTGCGTGGTACAGGTTGTGTGGTATAGGATGTGTGATAAGATGGCATGGTACAGGTTGTTTTATATAGGTTGTGTGATAAGATGGTGTGGTATAGGTTGTGTGATAAGATGGCGTGATATAGGTTGTGTGATAAGCTGACGAAGTACAGGTTGTGTGGTATAGGTTGTGTGATAAGATGGCGTGGTGCAGGTTGTGTGGTATAGGTTGTGTGATAAGATGGCGTGGTATAGGTAGTGTGGTATAGGTTGTGTGATAAGATGGCATGGTACAGGTTGTGTGTTATAAGTTGTGTCACAAGATGGCGTGGTACAGGTTGTGTGGTATAGGTTGTGTGATAAGATGGCATGGTACAGGTTGTGTGATATAGGTTGTGTGATAAGATGGCGTCGTATAGGTTGTGTGATAAGATGGCGTGGTATAGGCTGTGTGATATAGGTTGTTTGATAAGATGGCGTGGTACAGGTTGTGTGTTATAGGTTTTGTGATAAGATGGTGTGGTATAGGTTGTGTGGTATATGTTGTCGGTATAGGTTGTGTGATAAGATGGCGTGGTCCAGGTTGTGTGGTGTAGATTGTGTGATAAGATGGCTTGGTACAGGTTGTGTGTTATAGGTTGTGTGGTATAGGTTGTGTGATAAGATGGTTGTGTGTAAGCAGGTTGTGTGGTATAGGTTGTGGTGCAGGTTGTGTGGTATATGTTGTGTGGTATAGGTTGTGTGATAAGATGGTGTGGTACAGGTTGTGTGGTATAGGTTGTGTGATAAGAAGGCGTGGTACAGGTTGTGTGGTATAGGTTGTGTGGTATAGGTTGTATGATAAGATGGCGTGGTACAGGTTGTATGGTATAGGTTGTGTGATAAGATGGTGTGGTACAGGTTGTGTGGTATAGGTTGTGTGATAAGTATTGTGTAATAAGATGGCGTGGTATAGGTTGTGTGATAAGATGGCGTGTGTGGTATAGGTTGTGTGGTATAGACTGTGTGATAAGATGGCGTGGTACAGGTTGTGTGGTATAGGTTGTGTGATAAGATGGCGTGGTCCATAGGTTGTGTGATAAGATGGTGGTACAGGTTGTGTGGTATAGGTTGTGTGGTATAGGTTGTGTGATAAGCATATATGTTGTGTGATAAGATGGCGTGGTATAGGTTGTGTGGTAATAAGATGGCGTGGTATAGGTTGTGTGATAAGATGACCTGGTATAGTTTGTGTGGTATAGGTTGTGTGATAAGATGGCGTGGTACAGGTTGTGTGGTATAGGTTGTGTGATAAGATGGCGTGGTCCATTGTGTGGTGTAGGTTGTGTGATAAGATAAGGCGTGGTGCAGGTTGTGTGGTATAGGTTGTGTGGTATAGGTTGTGTGATAAGATGGCGTGGTATAGGTTGTGTGGTATAGGTTGTGTGATAAGAAGGCGTGGTAAAGGTTGTGTGGTATAGGTTGTGTGTTATAGGTTGTGTGATAAGATGGCGTGGTACAGGTTGTGTGGTGTAGGTTGTGTGATAAGATGGTGTGGTATAGGTTGTGTGATAAGATGGTGTGGTACTGTGTTATAGTGTGGTATAGGTTGTGTGATAAGATGGCGTGGTACAGGTTGTGTGGTATAGATTGTGTGATAAGTAGGCGTGGTATAAGTTGTGTGATATAGGTTGTGTGATAAAATGGCGTGGTACAGGTTGTGTGGTATAGGTTGTGTGGTATAGGTTGTGTTGATAAGATGGCGTGGTACAGGTCGTGTGGTATACGTTGTGTGATAAGATGCCGTGGTCCAGGTTGTGTGGTGTAGGTTCTGTGATAAGATGGCGTGGAACAGGTTGTGTGGTACAGGTTGTGTGGTATAGGTTGTGTGGTATAGGTTGTGTGATAAGATGGCGTGGTGCAGGTTGTGTGGTATAGGTTGTGTGGTTTAGGTTGTGTGATAAGATGGCGTGGTATAGGTTGTGTGGTATAGGTTGTGTGATAAGATGGCGTGGTATAAGTTGTGTGATATAGGTTGTGTGATAAGATGGTGGTACAGTGGTACAGGTTGTGTGGTATAGGTTGTGTGATAAGATGGCGTGGTACAGGTTGTGTGATATAGGTTGTGTGATAAGATGGCGTGGTACAGGTTGTGTGGTATAGGTTGTGTGGTATATGTTGTGTGATAAGATGGCGTGGTGCAGGTTGTGTGGTATAGGTTGTGTGGTTTAGGTTGTGTGATAAGATGGCGTGGTATAGGTTGTGTGGTATAGGTTGTGTGATAAGATGGCGTGGTACAGGTTGTGTGGTGTAGGTTGTGTGATAAGATAGTGTGGTATAGGTTGTGTGATAAGATGGCGTGGTACAGGTTGTGTGGTATAGGTTGTGTGACAAGATTGCGTGGTACAGGTTGTGTGGTATAGGATGTGTGATAAGATGGCATGGTACAGTTTGTGTGATATAGGTTGTGTGATAAGATGGCGTGGTACAGGTTGTGTGGTATAGGTTGTGTGATAAGATGGCGTGGTACAGGTTGTGTGGTATAGGTTGTGTGATAAGATGGCGTGGTACAGGTTGTGTGGTATAGGTTGTGTGGTATAGGTTGTGTGATAAGATGGCGTGGTGCAGGTTGTGTGGTATAGGTTGTGTGGTTTAGGTTGTGTGATAAGATGACGTGGTATAGGTTGTGTGGTATAGGTTGTGTGATAAGATGGTGTGGTGCAGGTTGTGTGGTATAGGTTGTGTGGTTTAGGTTGTGTGATAAGATGGCGTGGTATAGGTTGTGTGGTATAGGTTGTGTGATAAGATGGTGTGGTACAGGTTGTGTGGTATAGTTTGTGTGATAAGATGGCGTGGTACAGGTTGTATCGTGTAGGTTGTGTGATAAGATGGTGTGATATAGGTTGTGTGATAAGATGGCGTGGTACAGGTTGTGTGGTATAGGTTGTGTGATAAGATGGCATGGTACAGGTTGTGTGATATAGGTTGTGTGATAAGATGGCGTGGTATAGGTTGTGTGATAAGATGGCGTGGTATAGGCTGTGTGATATAGGTTGTTTGATAAGATGGCGTGGTACAGATTGTCTGGCATAGGTTGTGTGATAAGATGGCGTGGTATAGGTTGTGTAATAAGATGGCGTGGTATAGGTTGTGTGATAAGATGACCTGGTATAGTTTGTGTGGTATAGGTTGTGTGGTATAGACTGTGTGATAAGATGGCGTGGTACAGGTTGTGTGGTATAGGTTGTGTGGTATAGGTTGTGTGATAAGATGGCGTGGTGCAGGTTGTGTGGTATATGTTGTGTGGTATAGGTTTTGTGATAAGATGGCGTGGTATAGGTTGTGTGGTATAGGTTGTGTGATAAGAAGGCGTGGTACAGGTTGTGTGGTATAGGTTGTGTGGTATAGGTTGTGTGATAAGATGGCGTGGTCCAGGTTGTGTGGTGTAGGTTGTGTGATAAGATGGTGTGGTATGGGTTGTGTGATAAGATGGTGTGGTACAGGTTGTGTGAAAAGATGACGTGGTATAGTTTGTGTGGTATAGGTTGTGTGGTATAGATTGGGTGATAAGATGGCGTGGTACAGGTGGGGTAGTATAGGTTGTTTGGTATAGGTTGTGTGATAAGATGGTGTGGTACTGGTTGTGTGGTATAGGTTGTGTGATAAGATGGTGTGGTACTGGTTGTGTGGTATAGGTTGTGTGATAAGATGGCGTGGTCCAGGTTGTGTGGTGTAGGTTTTGTGATAAGATGACGTGGTACAGGTTGTGTGGTATAGGTTGTGTGGTATAGGTTGTGTGATAAGATGGCGTGGTGCAGGTTGTGTGGTATATGTTGTGTGGTATAGGTTGTGTGATAAGATGGCGTGGTATAGGTTGTGTGGTATAGGTTGTGTGATAAGAAGGCGTGGTAAAGGTTGTGTGGTATAGGTTGTGTGGTATAGGTTGTGTGATAAGATGGCGTGGTCCAGATTGTGTGGTGTAGGTTGTGTGATAAGATGGTGTGGTATAGGTTGTGTGATAAGATGGTGTGGTACTGGTTGTGTGGTATAGGTTGTGTGATAAGATGGCGTGGTACAGGTTGTGTGGTATAGATTGTGTGATAAGTAGGCGTGGTATAAGTTGTGTGATATAGGTTGTGTGATAAAATGGCGTGGTACAGGTTGTGTGGTATAGGTTGTGTGGTATAGGTTGTGTGATAAGATGGCGTGGTACAGGTCGTGTGGTATACGTTGTGTGATAAGATGCCGTGGTCCAGGTTGTGTGGTGTAGGTTCTGTGATAAGATGGCGTGGAACAGGTTGTGTGGTACAGGTTGTGTGGTATAGGTTGTGTGGTATAGGTTGTGTGATAAGATGGCGTGGTGCAGGTTGTGTGGTATAGGTTGTGTGGTTTAGGTTGTGTGATAAGATGGCGTGGTATAGGTTGTGTGGTATAGGTTGTGTGATAAGATGGCGTGGTATAAGTTGTGTGATATAGGTTGTGTGATAAGATGGCGTGGTACAGGTTGTGTGGTATAGGTTGTGTGATAAGATGGCGTGGTACAGGTTGTGTGATATAGGTTGTGTGATAAGATGGCGTGGTACAGGTTGTGTGGTATAGGTTGTGTGGTATATGTTGTGTGATAAGATGGCGTGGTGCAGGTTGTGTGGTATAGGTTGTGTGGTTTAGGTTGTGTGATAAGATGGCGTGGTATAGGTTGTGTGGTATAGGTTGTGTGATAAGATGGCGTGGTACAGGTTGTGTGGTGTAGGTTGTGTGATAAGATAGTGTGGTATAGGTTGTGTGATAAGATGGCGTGGTACAGGTTGTGTGGTATAGGTTGTGTGACAAGATTGCGTGGTACAGGTTGTGTGGTATAGGATGTGTGATAAGATGGCATGGTACAGTTTGTGTGATATAGGTTGTGTGATAAGATGGCGTGGTACAGGTTGTGTGGTATAGGTTGTGTGATAAGATGGCGTGGTACAGGTTGTGTGGTATAGGTTGTGTGATAAGATGGCGTGGTACAGGTTGTGTGGTATAGGTTGTGTGGTATAGGTTGTGTGATAAGATGGCGTGGTGCAGGTTGTGTGGTATAGGTTGTGTGGTTTAGGTTGTGTGATAAGATGACGTGGTATAGGTTGTGTGGTATAGGTTGTGTGATAAGATGGTGTGGTGCAGGTTGTGTGGTATAGGTTGTGTGGTTTAGGTTGTGTGATAAGATGGCGTGGTATAGGTTGTGTGGTATAGGTTGTGTGATAAGATGGTGTGGTACAGGTTGTGTGGTATAGTTTGTGTGATAAGATGGCGTGGTACAGGTTGTATCGTGTAGGTTGTGTGATAAGATGGTGTGATATAGGTTGTGTGATAAGATGGCGTGGTACAGGTTGTGTGGTATAGGTTGTGTGATAAGATGGCATGGTACAGGTTGTGTGATATAGGTTGTGTGATAAGATGGCGTGGTATAGGTTGTGTGATAAGATGGCGTGGTATAGGCTGTGTGATATAGGTTGTTTGATAAGATGGCGTGGTACAGATTGTCTGGCATAGGTTGTTTGATAAGATGGCGTGGTATAGGTTGTGTAATAAGATGGCGTGGTATAGGTTGTGTGATAAGATGACCTGGTATAGTTTGTGTGGTATAGGTTGTGTGGTATAGACTGTGTGATAAGATGGCGTGGTACAGGTTGTGTGGTATAGGTTGTGTGGTATAGGTTGTGTGATAAGATGGCGTGGTGCAGGTTGTGTGGTATATGTTGTGTGGTATAGGTTTTGTGATATGATGGCGTGGTATAGGTTGTGTGGTATAGGTTGTGTGATAAGAAGGCGTGGTACAGGTTGTGTGGTATAGGTTGTGTGGTATAGGTTGTGTGATAAGATGGCGTGGTCCAGGTTGTGTGGTGTAGGTTGTGTGATAAGATGGTGTGGTATAGGTTGTGTGATAAGATGGTGTGGTACAGGTTGTGTGAAAAGATGACGTGGTATAGTTTGTGTGGTATAGGTTGTGTGGTATAGATTGGGTGATAAGATGGCGTGGTACAGGTGGGGTAGTATAGGTTGTTTGGTATAGGTTGTGTGATAAGATGGTGTGGTACTGGTTGTGTGGTATAGGTTGTGTGATAAGATGGTGTGGTACTGGTTGTGTGGTATAGGTTGTGTGATAAGATGGTGTGGTACAGGTTGTGTGGTATAGATTGTGTGATAAGTAGGCGTGGTATAAGTTGTGTGATATAGGTTGTGTGATAAAATGGCGTGGTACAGGTTGTGTGGTATAGGTTGTGTGGTATAGGTTGTGTGATAAGATGGCGTGGTACAGGTCGTGTGGTATACGTTGTGTGATAAGATGCCGTGGTCCAGGTTGTGTGGTGTAGGTTCTGTGATAAGATGGCGTGGAACAGGTTGTGTGGTACAGGTTGTGTGGTATAGGTTGTGTGGTATAGGTTGTGTGATAAGATGGCGTGGTGCAGGTTGTGTGGTATATGTTGTGTGGTATAGGTTGTGTGATAAGATGGTGTGGTATAGGTTGTGTGGTATAGGTTGTGTGATAAGAAGGCGTGGTACAGGTCGTGTGGTATAGGTTGTGTGGTATAGGTTGTATGATAAGATGGCGTGGTACAGGTTGTGTGGTTTAGGTTGTGTGATAAGATGGTGTGGTACGTGTTGTGTGGCATATGTTGTGTGATAAGATTGCGTGGTATAGATTGTGTGATAAGATGGTTTGGTACAGGTTGTGTGTTAAGATGGTGTGGTACAGGTTGTGTGTTATAGGTTGTGTAATAAGATTGTGTGGTACATGTTGTGTGGTATAGATTATGTGGTATAGGTTGTGTGGTATAGGTTGTGTGATAAGATGGCATGGTATAGGTTGTGTGATTAGATGGTGTGGTACAGGTTGTGTGGTATAGGTTGTGTGATAAGATGACGTGGTACAGGTTGTGTGGTATAGATTGTGTGATAAGATGGGGTGGTATAGATGTTGTGATAAGATGGTGTGGTACAGGTTGGGTGGTGCATGTTGTGTGATAAGATGGCGTGGTACAGGTTGTGTGTTATAGGTTGTGTGATAAGATGGTGTGGTATAGGTTGTGTGATATAGGTTGTGTGATAAGATGGCGTGGTACAGGTTGTGTTGTATAGGTTGTGTGATAAGATGGCGTGGTACAGGTTGTGTGGTATAGGTTGTGTGATAAGATGGCGTGGTATAGGTTGTGTGATAAGATGGCGTGGTACAGGTTGTGTCGTGTAGGTTTTGTGATAAGATGGCGTGGTACAGGTTGTGTGATATAGGTTGTGTGATAAGATGGCGTGGTACAGGTTGCGTGGTATAGGTTGTGTGGTATATGTTGTGTGATAAGATGGCGTGGTGCAGGTTGTGTGGTATAGGTTGTGTGGTTTAGGTTGTGTGATAAGATGGCGTGGTATAAGTTGTGTGATATAGGTTGTGTGATAAGATGGCGTGGTACAGGTTGTGTGGTATAGGTTGTGTGATAAGATGGCGTGGTACAGGTTGAGTGATATAGGTTGTGTGATAAGATGGCGTGGTACAGGTTGTGTGGTATAGATTGTGTGGTATATGTTGTGTGATAAGATGGCGTGGTGCAGGTTGTGTGGTATAGGTTGTGTGGTTTAGGTTGTGTGATAAGATGGCGTGGTATAGGTTGTGTGGTATAGGTTGTGTGATAAGATGGCGTGGTACAGGTTGTGTGGTGTAGGTTGTGTGATAAGATAGTGTGGTATAGGTTGTGTGATAAGATGGCGTGGTACAGGTTGTGTGGTATAGGTTGTGTGATAAGATGGCGTGGTACAGGTTGTGTGGTATAGGTTGTGTGATAAGATGGCGTGGTACAGGTTGTGTGGTATAGGTTGTGTGGTATATGTTGTGTGATAAGATGGCGTTGTACAGGTTGTGTGGTATAGGTTGTGTGGTTTAGGTTGTGTGATAAGATGGCGTGGTATAGGTTGTGTGGTATAGGTTGTGTGATAAGAAGGCGTGGTACAGGTTGTGTAGTATAGGTTGTGTGGTATAGGTTGTGTGATAAGATGGCGTGGTATAGGTTGTGTGGTATAGGTTGTGTGGTATAGGTTGTGTGATAAGATGGCGTGGTACAGGTCGTGTGGTATAGGTTGTGTGATAAGATGCCGTGGTCCAGGTTGTGTGGTATAGGTTGTGTGGTATAGGTTGTATGATAAGATGGCGTGGTACAGGTTGTGTGGTATAGTTGTGTGATAAGATGGCGTGGTACAGGTTGTGTGATATAGGTTCTGTGATAAGATGGAGTTATACAGGTTGTGTGGTATAGGTTGTGTGATAAGATTGTGTGGTACATGTTGTGTGGTATAGGTTGTGTGGTATAGGTTGTGTGGTAAGATGGCGTGGTATAGGTTGTGTGATAAGATGGCGTGGTACAGGTTGTGTGATAAGATGGCGTGGTCCAGGTTGTGTGGTGTAGGTTGTGTGATAAGATGGCGTGGTACAGGTTGTGTGGTATAGGTTGTGTGGTATAGGTTGTGTGATAAGATGGCGTGGTTCAGGTTGTGTGATGTAGGTTGTGTGATAAGATGGCGTGGTGCAGGTTGTGTGGTATATGTTGTGTGGTATAGGTTGTGTGATAAGATGGCGTGGTATAGGTTGTGTGGTGTAGGTTGTGTGATAAGATGGTTGTGTTGATAAGAAGGTTGTGTGATAAGATGGCGTGGTACAGGTTGTGTGGTATTGTGTGGTAGGTTGTGTGATAAGATGGTGTGGTACAGGTTGTGTGGTATAGGTTGTGTGAAAAGATGGTGTGGTGCAGGTTGTGTGGTATAGGTTGTGTGGTATAGGTTGTGTGGTAAGATGGCGTGGTATAGGTTGTGTGATAAGATGGCGTGGTACAGGTTGTGTGATAATAAGATGGCGTGGTCCAGGTTGTGTGGTGTAGGTTGTGTGATAAGATGGCGTGGTACAGGTTGTGTGGTATAGGTTGTGTGGTATAGGTTGTGTGATAAGATAATGTAGGTTGTGTGATAAGATGGCGTGGTGCAGGTTGTGTGGTATATGTTGTGTGGTATAGGTTGTGTGATAAGATGGCGTGGTATAGGTTGTGTGGTATAGGTTGTGTGATAAGAAGGCGTGGTACAGGTTGTGTAGTATAGGTTGTGTGGTATAGGTTGTGTGATAAGATGGCGTGGTATAGGTTGTGTGGTATAGGTTGTGTGGTATAGGTTGTGTGATAAGATGGCGTGGTACAGGTCGTGTGGTATAGGTTGTGTGATAAGATGCCGTGGTCCAGGTTGTGTGGTATAGGTTGTGTGGTATAGGTTGTATGATAAGATGGCGTGGTACAGGTTGTGTGGTATAGTTGTGTGTGTGGCGTGGTACAGGTTGTGTGATATAGGTTCTGTGATAAGATGGAGTTATACAGGTTGTGTGGTATAGGTTGTGTGAAAAGATGGTGTGGTGCAGGTTGTGTGGTATAGGTTGTGTGGTATAGGTTGTGTGGTAAGATGGCGTGGTATAGGTTGTGTGATAAGATGGCGTGGTACAGGTTGTGTGATAAGATGGCGTGGTCCAGGTTGTGTGGTGTAGGTTGTGTGATAAGATGGCGTGGTACAGGTTGTGTGGTATAGGTTGTGTGGTATAGGTTGTGTGATAAGATGGCGTGGTTCAGGTTGTGTGATGTAGGTTGTGTGATAAGATGGCGTGGTGCAGGTTGTGTGGTATATGTTGTGTGGTATAGGTTGTGTGATAAGATGGCGTGGTATAGGTTGTGTGGTATAGGTTGTGTGATAAGAAGGCGTGGTACAGGTTGTGTAGTATAGGTTGTGTGGTATAGGTTGTGTGATAAGATGGCGTGGTATAGGTTGTGTGGTATAGGTTGTGTGGTATAGGTTGTGTGATAAGATGGCGTGGTACAGGTCGTGTGGTATAGGTTGTGTGATAAGATGCCGTGGTCCAGGTTGTGTGGTATAGGTTGTGTGGTATAGGTTGTATGATAAGATGGCGTGGTACAGGTTGTGTGGTATAGTTGTGTGATAAGATGGCGTGGTACAGGTTGTGTGATATAGGTTCTGTGATAAGATGGAGTTATACAGGTTGTGTGGTATAGGTTGTGTGATAAGATTGTGTGGTACATGTTGTGTGGTATAGGTTGTGTGGTATAGGTTGTGTGGTAAGATGGCGTGGTATAGGTTGTGTGATAAGATGGCGTGGTACAGGTTGTGTGATAAGATGGCGTGGTCCAGGTTGTGTGGTGTAGGTTGTGTGATAAGATGGCATGGTACAGGTTGTGTGGTATAGGTTGTGTGTGGTAGATGGCGTGGTACAGGGTTGTGGTACAGTTGTGTGGTATAGGTTGTGTGATAAGATGGCGTGGTACAGGTTGTGTGGTATATGTTGTGTGGTATAGGTTGTGTGATAAGATGGTGTGGTATAGATTGTGTGGTATGGTAGGTTGTGTGGTATAGGTTGTGTGGTATAGGTTGTGTGGTATAGGTTGTGTGATAAAGATGGCGTGGTACAGGTTGTGTGGTATTGTGTGATAAGATGGCGTGGTACAGGTTGGTGTGGTAGGTTGTGTGATAAGATGGCGTGGTACAGGTTGTGTGGTGTAGGTTGTGTGATAATGGCGTGGTACAGGTTGTGTGGTATAGGTTGTGTGGTATAGGTTGTGTGATAAGATGGCGTGGTTTGTGTGGTATAGGTTGTGTGGTATAGGTTGTGTGATAAGATGGCGTGGTGCAGGTTGTGTGGTATATGTTGTGTGGTATAGGTTGTGTGATAAGATGGCGTGGTATAGGTTGTGTGGTATAGGTTGTGTGATAAGATGGTACAGGTTGTGTAGTATAGGTTGTGTGGTATAGGTTGTGTGATAAGATATAGGTTGTGTGGTATAATAGGTTGTGTGATAAGATGGTACACAGGTTGTGTGGTATAGGTTGTGTGATAGGTTGTGTGTGGTAAGATGGTGTGGTACAGGTTGTGTGGTATAGGTGTGATAAGATGGCGTGGTACAGGTTGTGTGATATAGATACAGGTTGTGTGTATAGGTTGTGTGATAAGATTGTGTGGTACATGTTGTGTGGTATAGGTTGTGTGGTATAGGTTGTGTGGTAAGATGGCGTGGTATAGGTTGTGTGATAAGATGGCGTGGTACAGGTTGTGTGATAAGATGGCGTGGTCCAGGTTGTGTGGTGTAGGTTGTGTGATAAGATGGCGTGGTACAGGTTGTGTGGTATAGGTTGTGTGGTATAGGTTGTGTGATAAGATGGCGTGGTTCAGGTTGTGTGATGTAGGTTGTGTGATAAGATGGCGTGGTGCAGGTTGTGTGGTATATGTTGTGTGGTATAGGTTGTGTGATAAGATGGCGTGGTATAGGTTGTGTGGTGTAGGTTGTGTGATAAGAAGTCATGGTACAGGTTGTGTGGTATAGGTTGTGTGATAAGATGGCGTGGTTCAGGTTGTGTGATGTAGGTTGTGTGATAAGATGGCGTGGTGCAGGTTGTGTGGTATATGTTGTGTGGTATAGGTTGTGTGATAAGATGGCGTGGTATAGGTTGTGTGGTATAGGTTGTATGATAAGATGGCGTGGTACAGGTTGTGTGGTATAGGTTGTGTGATAAGATGGTGTGGTACAGGTTGTGTGGTATAGGTTGTGTGAAAAGATGGTGTGGTGCAGGTTGTGTGGTATAGGTTGTGTGGTATAGGTTGTGTGGTAAGATGGCGTGGTATAGGTTGTGTGATAAGATGGCGTGGTACAGGTTGTGTGATAAGATGGCGTGGTCCAGGTTGTGTGGTGTAGGTTGTGTGATAAGATGGCGTGGTACAGGTTGTGTGGTATAGGTTGTGTGGTATAGGTTGTGTGATAAGATGGCGTGGTTCAGGTTGTGTGATGTAGGTTGTGTGATAAGATGGCGTGGTGCAGGTTGTGTGGTATATGTTGTGTGGTATAGGTTGTGTGATAAGATGGCGTGGTATAGGTTGTGTGGTATAGGTTGTGTGATAAGAAGGCGTGGTACAGGTTGTGTAGTATAGGTTGTGTGGTATAGGTTGTGTGATAAGATGGCGTGGTATAGGTTGTGTGGTATAGGTTGTGTGGTATAGGTTGTGTGATAAGATGGCGTGGTACAGGTCGTGTGGTATAGGTTGTGTGATAAGATGCCGTGGTCCAGGTTGTGTGGTATAGGTTGTGTGGTATAGGTTGTATGATAAGATGGCGTGGTACAGGTTGTGTGGTATAGTTGTGTGATAAGATGGCGTGGTACAGGTTGTGTGATATAGGTTCTGTGATAAGATGGAGTTATACAGGTTGTGTGGTATAGGTTGTGTGAAAAGATGGTGTGGTGCAGGTTGTGTGGTATAGGTTGTGTGGTATAGGTTGTGTGGTAAGATGGCGTGGTATAGGTTGTGTGATAAGATGGCGTGGTACAGGTTGTGTGATAAGATGGCGTGGTCCAGGTTGTGTGGTGTAGGTTGTGTGATAAGATGGCGTGGTACAGGTTGTGTGGTATAGGTTGTGTGGTATAGGTTGTGTGATAAGATGGCGTGGTTCAGGTTGTGTGATGTAGGTTGTGTGATAAGATGGCGTGGTGCAGGTTGTGTGGTATATGTTGTGTGGTATAGGTTGTGTGATAAGATGGCGTGGTATAGGTTGTGTGGTATAGGTTGTGTGATAAGAAGGCGTGGTACAGGTTGTGTAGTATAGGTTGTGTGGTATAGGTTGTGTGATAAGATGGCGTGGTATAGGTTGTGTGGTATAGGTTGTGTGGTATAGGTTGTGTGATAAGATGGCGTGGTACAGGTCGTGTGGTATAGGTTGTGTGTTAAGATGCCGTGGTCCAGGTTGTGTGGTATAGGTTGTGTGGTATAGGTTGTATGATAAGATGGCGTGGTACAGGTTGTGTGGTATAGTTGTGTGATAAGATGGCGTGGTACAGGTTGTGTGATATAGGTTCTGTGATAAGATGGAGTTATACAGGTTGTGTGGTATAGGTTGTGTGATAAGATTGTGTGGTACATGTTGTGTGGTATAGGTTGTGTGGTATAGGTTGTGTGGTAAGATGGCGTGGTATAGGTTGTGTGATAAGATGGCGTGGTAGGTTGTGTGATAAGATGGCGTGGTCCAGGTTGTGTGGTGTAGGTTGTGTGATAAGATGGCATGGTACAGGTTGTGTGGTATAGGTTGTGTGGTATAGGTTGTGTGATAAGATGGCGTGGTTCAGGTTGTGTGATGTAGGTTGTGTGATAAGATGGCGTGGTGCAGGTTGTGTGGTATATGTTGTGTGGTATAGGTTGTGTGATAAGATGGCGTGGTATAGGTTGTGTGGTGTAGGTTGTGTGATAAGAAGTCATGGTACAGGTTGTGTGGTATAGGTTGTGTGGTATAGGTTGTATGATAAGATGGCGTGGTACAGGTTGTGTGGTATAGGTTGTGTGATAAGATGGCGTGGTACAGGTTGTGTGGTATAGGTTGTGTGGTATAGGTTGTGTGATAAGATGGCGTGGTTCAGGTTGTGTGATGTAGGTTGTGTGATAACATGGCGTGGTGCAGGTTGTGTGGTATATGTTGTGTGGTATAGGTTGTGTGATAAGATGGCGTGGTATAGGTTGTGTGGTATAGGTTGTATGATAAGATGGCGTGGTACAGGTTGTGTGGTATAGGTTGTGTGATAAGATGGTGTGGTACAGGTTGTGTGGTATAGGTTGTGTGAAAAGATGGTGTGGTGCAGGTTGTGTGGTATAGGTTGTGTGGTATAGGTTGTGTGGTAAGATGGCGTGGTATAGGTTGTGTGATAAGATGGCGTGGTACAGGTTGTGTGATAAGATGGCGTGGTCCAGGTTGTGTGGTGTAGGTTGTGTGATAAGATGGCGTGGTACAGGTTGTGTGGTGTAGGTTGTGTGATAAGATGGCGTGGTACAGGTTGTGTGGTATAGGTTGTGTGGTATAGGTTGTGTGATAAGATGGCGTGGTTCAGGTTGTGTGATGTAGGTTGTGTGATAAGATGGCGTGGTGCAGGTTGTGTGGTATATGTTGTGTGGTATAGGTTGTGTGATAAGATGGCGTGGTATAGGTTGTGTGGTGTAGGTTGTGTGATAAGAAGTCGTGGTACAGGTTGTGTGGTATAGGTTGTGTGGTATAGGTTGTGTGGTAAGATGGCGTGGTATAGGTTGTGTGATAAGATGGCGTGGTACAGGTTGTGTGATAAGATGGCGTGGTCCAGGTTGTGTGGTGTAGGTTGTGTGATAAGATGGCGTGGTACAGGTTGTGTGGTATAGTTGTGTGATAAGATGGCGTGGTTCAGGTTGTGTGATGTAGGTTGTGTGATAAGATGGCGTGGTGCAGGTTGTGTGGTATATGTTGTGTGGTATAGGTTGTGTGATAAGATGGCGTGGTATAGGTTGTGTGGTGTAGGTTGTGTGATAAGAAGTCATGGTACAGGTTGTGTGGTATAGGTTGTGTGGTATAGGTTGTATGATAAGATGGCGTGGTACAGGTTGTGTGGTATAGGTTGTGTGATAAGATGGCGTGGTACAGGTTGTGTGGTATAGGTTGTGTGGTATAGGTTGTGTGATAAGATGGCGTGGTTCAGGTTGTGTGATGTAGGTTGTGTGATAAGATGGCGTGGTGCAGGTTGTGTGGTATATGTTGTGTGGTATAGGTTGTGTGATAAGATGGCGTGGTATAGGTTGTGTGGTATAGGTTGTATGATAAGATGGCGTGGTACAGGTTGTGTGGTATAGGTTGTGTGATAAGATGGTGTGGTACAGGTTGTGTGGTATAGGTTGTGTGAAAAGATGGTGTGGTGCAGGTTGTGTGGTATAGGTTGTGTAGTATAGGTTGTGTGGTAAGATGGCGTGGTATAGGTTGTGTGATAAGATGGCGTGGTACAGGTTGTGTGATAAGATGGCGTGGTCCAGGTTGTGTGGTGTAGGTTGTGTGATAAGATGGCGTGGTACAGGTTGTGTGGTATAGGTTGTGTGGTATAGGTTGTGTGATAAGATGGCGTGGTTCAGGTTGTGTGATGTAGGTTGTGTGATAAGATGGCGTGGTGCAGGTTGTGTGGTATATGTTGTGTGGTATAGGTTGTGTGATAAGATGGCGTGGTATAGGTTGTGTGGTGTAGGTTGTGTGATAAGAAGTCGTGGTACAGGTTGTGTGGTATAGGTTGTGTGGTATAGGTTGTATGATAAGATGGCGTGGTACAGGTTGTGTGGTATAGGTTGTGTGATAAGATGGCGTGGTGCAGGTTGTGTGGTATATGTTGGGTGGTATAGGTTGTGTGATAAGATGGCGTGGTATAGGTTGTGTGGTATAGGTTGTATGATAAGATGGCGTGGTACAGGTTGTGTGGTATAGGTTGTGTGATAAGATGGTGTGGTACAGGTTGTGTGGTATAGGTTGTGTGAAAAGATGGTGTGGTGCAGGTTGTGTGGTATAGGTTGTGTGATAAGATGGCGTGGTATAGGTTGTGTGATAAGATGGTGTGGTACAGGTTGTGTGGTATAGGTTGTGTGATAAGATGGCGTGGTACAGGTTGTGTGATAAGTTGGCGTGGTAGAGGTTGTGTAATATAGGTTGTGTGATAAGATTGTGTGGTACAGGTTGTGTGTATATGTTGTGTGGTATAGGTTGTTTGGTAAGATGGCTTTGTATAGGTTGTGTGGTATAGGTTGTGGGGTATAGGTTGTGTGATAAGATGGCGTGGTACAGGTTGTGTGATATAGGTTGTGTGGTATAGGTTGTGTGATAAGATGGCGTGGTGCAGGTTGTGTGGTATAGGTGGTGTGGTATAGGTTGTGTGATAAGATGGCGTGGTATAGGTGGTGTGGTATAGGTTGTGTGATAAGATGGCGTGGTACAGGTTGTGTGGTATAGATTGTGTGATAAGATTGGCGTGGTGTAGGTTGTGTGATAAGATGGCGTGGTACAGGTTGTGTCGTGTAGGTTGTGTGATAAGATGGTGTGGTATAGATTGTGTGGTATAGGTTGTGTGATATAGGTTGTGGGATAAGATGGCGTGGTACAGGTTGTGTGTTATAGGTTGAGTGATAAGATGGGGTGGTACAGGTTGTGTGGTATAGGTCGTGTGATAAGATTGGCGTGGTGTAGGTTGTGTGATAAGATGGCGTGGTACAGGTTGTGTTGTGTAGGTTGTGTGATAAGATGGTGTGGTATAGATTGTGTGGTATAGGTTGTGTGATATAGGTTGTGGGATAAGATGGCGTGGTATAGGTTGTGTGGTATAGGTTGTGTGATATGAAGACGTGGTACAGGTTGTGTGGTATAGGTTGTGTGGTATAGGTTGTATGATACGATGGCGTGGTACAGGTTGTGTGGTATAGGTTGTGTGATAAGATGGTGTGGTACAGGTTGTGTGGTATAGGTTGTGTGATAAGATTGTGTGGTACATGTTGTGTGGTATAGGTTGTGTGATAAGATGGCGTGGTATAGGTTGTGTGATAAGATGGTGTGGTACAGGTTGTGTGGTATAGGTTGTGTGATAAGATGGCGTGGTACAGGTTGTGTGATAAGTTGGCGTGGTATAGGTTGTTTGGTAAGATGGCATTGTATAGGTTGTGTGGTTTAGGTTGTGGGGTATAGGTTGTGTGATAAGATGAAGTGGTACAGGTTGTGTGATATAGGTTGTGTGGTTTAGGTTGTGTGATAAGATGGCGTGGTGCAGGTTGTGTGCTATAGGTGGTGTGATATAGGTTGTGTGATAAGATGGCGTGGTATAGGTGGTGTGGTATAGGCTGTGTGATAAGATGGCTTGGTACAGGTTGTGTGGTATAGGTTGTGTGATAAGATTGGCGTGGTGTAGGTTGTGTGATAAGATGGCGTGGTACAGGTTGTGTCGTGTAGGTTGTGTGATAAGATGGTGTGGTATAGATTGTGTGGTATAGGTTGTGTGATATAGGTTGTGGGATAAGATGGCGTGGTACAGGTTGTGTGATATAGGTTGTGTGGTATAGGTTGTGTGATAAGATGGCGTGGTGCAGGTTGTGTGGTAAGGGTTGTGTGATATAGGTTGTGGGATAAGATGGCGTGGTACAGGTTGTGTGTTATAGGTTGAGTGATAAGATGGGGTGGTACAGGTTGTGTGGTATAGGTTGTGTGATAAGATTGGCGTGGTGTAGGTTGTGTGATAAGATGCCGTGGTACAGGTTGTGTTGTGTAGGTTGTGTAATAAGATGGTGTGGTATAGATTGTGTGGTATAGGTTATGTGATATAGGTTGTGGGATAAGATGGCGTGGTATAGGTTGTGTGGTATAGGTTGTGTGATATGAAGGCGTGGTACAGGTTGTGTGGTATAGGTTGTGTGGTATAGGTTGTATGATATGATGGCGTGGTACAGGTTTGTATGGTATAGGTTGTGTGATAAGATGGTGTGGTACAGGTTGTGTGGTATAGGTTGTGTGATAAGATGGTGTGGTACAGGTTGTGTGGTATAGGTTGTGTGATAAGATGGCGTGTTATAGGTTGAGTGATAAGATGGGGTGGTACAGGTTGTGTGGTATAGGTCGTGTGATAAGATTGGCGTGGTGTAGGTTGTGTGATAAGATGGCGTGGTACAGGTTGTGTTGTGTAGGTTGTGTGATAAGATGGTGTGGTATAGATTGTGTGGTATAGGTTGTGTGATATAGGTTGTGGGATAAGATGGCGTGGTATAGGTTGTGTGGTATAGGTTGTGTGATATGAAGACGTGGTACAGGTTGTGTGGTATAGGTTGTGTGGTATAGGTTGTATGATACGATGGCGTGGTACAGGTTGTGTGGTATAGGTTGTGTGATAAGATGGTGTGGTACAGGTTGTGTGGTATAGGTTGTGTGATAAGATTGTGTGGTACAGGTTGTGTGATAAGTTGGCGTGGTATAGGTTGTTTGGTAAGATGGCATTGTATAGGTTGTGTGGTTTAGGTTGTGGGGTATAGGTTGTGTGATAAGATGAAGTGGTACAGGTTGTGTGATATAGGTTGTGTGGTTTAGGTTGTGTGATAAGATGGCGTGGTGCAGGTTGTGTGCTATAGGTGGTGTGATATAGGTTGTGTGATAAGATGGCGTGGTATAGGTGGTGTGGTATAGGCTGTGTGATAAGATGGCGTGGTACAGGTTGTGTGGTATAGGTTGTGTGATAAGATTGGCGTGGTGTAGGTTGTGTGATAAGATGGCGTGGTACAGGTTGTGTCGTGTAGGTTGTGTGATAAGATGGTGTGGTATAGATTGTGTGGTATAGGTTGTGTGATATAGGTTGTGGGATAAGATGGCGTGGTACAGGTTGTGTGATATAGGTTGTGTGGTATAGGTTGTGTGATAAGATGGCGTGGTGCAGGTTGTGTGGTAAGGGTTGTGTGATATAGGTTGTGGGATAAGATGGCGTGGTACAGGTTGTGTGTTATAGGTTGAGTGATAAGATGGGGTGGTACAGGTTGTGTGGTATAGGTTGTGTGATAAGATTGGCGTGGTGTAGGTTGTGTGATAAGATGCCGTGGTACAGGTTGTGTTGTGTAGGTTGTGTAATAAGATGATGTGGTATAGATTGTGTGGTATAGGTTTTGTGATATAGGTTGTGGGATAAGATGCCGTGGTATAGGTTGTGTGGTATAGGTTGTGTGATATGAAGGCGTGGTACAGGTTGTGTGGTATAGGTTGTGTGGTATAGGTTGTATGATATGATGGCGTGGTACAGGTTTGTATGGTATAGGTTGTGTGATAAGATGGTGTGGTACAGGTTGTGTGGTATAGGTTGTGTGATAAGATGGTGTGGTACAGGTTGTGTGGTATAGGTTGTGTGATAAGATGGCGTGGTATAGGTTGTGTGATAAGATGGTGTGGTACAGGTTGTGTGGTATAGGTTGTGTGATAAGATGGCGTGGTACAGGTTGTGTGATAAGTTGGCGTGGTAGAGGTTGTGTGATATAGGTTGTGTGATAAGATGGCGTGGTACAGGTTGTGTGTTATAGGTTGAGTGATAAGATTGGCGTGGTGTAGGTTGTGTGATAAGATGCCGTGGTACAGGTTGTGTTGTGTAGGTTGTGTAATAAGATGGTGTGGTATAGATTGTGTGGTATAGGTTATGTGATATAGGTTGTGGGATAAGATGGCGTGGCATAGGTTGTGTGGTATAGGTTGTGTGATATGAAGGCGTGGTACAGGTTGTGTGGTATAGGTTGTGTGGTATAGGTTGTATGATAAGATGGCGTGGTACAGGTTGTGTGGTATAGGTTGTGTGATAAGATGGTGTGGTACAGGTTGTGTGGTATAGGTTGTGTGATAAGATGGTGTGGTACAGGTTGTGTGGTATAGGTTGTGTGATAAGATGGCGTGGTATAGGTTGTGTGATAAGATGGTGTGGTACATGTTGTGTGGTATAGGTTGTGTGATAAGATGGCGTGGTACAGGTTGTGTGATAAGTTGGCGTGGTAGAGGTTGTGTGATATAGGTTGTGTGATAAGATTGTGTGGTACAGGTTGTGTGTATATGTTGTGTGGTATAGGTTGTTTGGTAAGATGGCATTGTATAGGTTGTGGGGTATAGGTTGTGTGATAGGTGGTGTGGTATAGGTGGTGTGGTATAGGTTGTGTGATATAGGTTGT